>NW_028227266.1:71285526-71570526 GCF_978045245.1 Mus caroli
GCTGTAGAGCAAGTATTAGGTTTTAAATTTTATAATGTTCCCCCATTTAATCACATTTGCTAGTAAAAAATCCAGCTTTTTACGAGAGCAGTCTGGGTCTTTATTTTGTATAAGTTCATTTTAACTCATCAGTTGACCTACACAGAAATTAAAAGACCATCCATTTTTAGTTGTAGGCTGTTTTGTTGTTGGCATTATCTTTTAGGTATGAAATCATAGCTAAGGTAAACTGTAGGCAAGAGAGTCTTCCTTAAAACAGGGATAATATTCAGGTTATTATAAATATTTAAGCTTGAAACATAAAGCTACTGTAGGATGAGAAATCTCTGTAGGACTTTCTGGGGCTTCGGTACCATTTACTCCCACAATGAAGGGCTTATGTAGGAGGAAATAATGGAACATAAACATTAGTTTAAGGAAAGTAAAAGCTGCACTAAAGTTTTTAAGAGGAAAACTAGTAGCCATTTATTTGTGACATTGCATTAGTCCAATTTTAGAAGGTGGCTTTTAAAGTGGGGCTCTCCAGCTCATGCACTCTGGCTCTCTTTCCCCCCTTTCCGTTCCCTTCCTATCTTCCCTCTTCCTCTCTTCTTCCCTCCCCCTCCCCATCTCTTACACACGCGCGCACGCACACACACACACACACACACACACACACACACACACGACATTAAGATTTAATAGAAGAAATACAAGCATGTTAGGAAGTTGTCTCGTGTTTTATTATTTGCTTGCTGAGATTGGAGTGTTAGAAGGAAAATAGAGGATTTTTTTTTTTAAGTTTCTTCACCACCGCTCCATGTACATACTGAAATTCTACTGAAGAATTCATTATTTTTTAATGCTTTTCACCATGGTATCCTTTAGTAATCAGCTTTCCTCCTCAGTTTGCTGACTAACTCCTTCGCTTCTCTGAATGTAGTAATACAGTTTTATCATGGATCAAAACACCAAGCAGGACAGAGATAACGTTAAAAGCCCAGCAAAAAAGCATTTCTTCACTTGAGGTCTGAAGCCTCAGATGTTTATATCTCTGATAACACAAAGGGGATGATATTAGTACTTGAAGAGAGGAGCATTTTATTACATGCTTGACTTATTTATTGTGATGGACACAGTTGCAAAAGAAGCAAAGCACTCAGGATTTGTTTTAAAGTGTTTCTCTGTGGCTCCCATTTTGTTTTATGAATAGTATTTATGAATCTCATGTTAACACAAAACTAGTAGGCAGCTCCATTTAAGTGAGTTTCAAGATAATTTTCAAAGAGATGTTAAAGGTAACCCTGAGTTTTAAAAGATTACATGAAAACCTTCACTGTACTTTCCTGACTAGCCAAGCTTTTCTTTTACCTTAATTCAAAAAGAAATTAGAAGACTACAATCTGAATGGTTAATGAAATATGATAGAAGGGTTAATTTAATAAGGGTCCATTGTTCAACAGATTTGAAAGTAGGGTATTAACATATTCTAATAAATCAATGGTGCTAGAGTTGGCTCAGAGGTTTATCTATGGATATGTCCTAGTTACTGGCATATGTGTGTGTGTTTGCTGTTAATTTGATTTAATGATTTGTTAGATTTTTTTTTCTTGATAATAGTTATTTCTTCACTGTACATTGAGATACAGCACTACTGCACACCAAAGTATGTAATACCCAAAGGAAACTGTGTGATTTCTTCTAACAAATGATGGGAGCCTTTCTCAGTGAGATACTCTGAAAAGGAGACTTTGAGGCCATTCTAATCCCTTGTTTACATTGTTAGCTTCCTACTAATATAAGAATAATGGAAATCTTTTTTTGATAAAAAAAAAAAAAGTCTAGAGACTGGAGGATTTTTACCCCCTGCCCCCTGTACAGTATTGCAGCAAACTCTTTAAATTTGGCTGAATTCGTCCAGCAAACTTTTTGGGGTTCATATATTGCACTAAATTTGTTGAACCTGTGGTAGGCACATCTCTTAGGATAAATGCAACCAGTACAGTCCACAGATTAAAATTTTTAAATGTGTTTCATTATGAAAAGACAAAATATCATCAAAGTGACAGATGAAATTGTCTTATGTAGCAATGTGCACTGATCTCAATGAGATATTTCTATTTCTTATTCTCTTACACGAGAATATTACAGCAGGAAGAGTTAAGTTTAGTTTGCTTCACCATGTTAATACATGATCACAAAATGTGCATGAGTGTTCTTGACTTACCTTGTACAGTACTAGGTATTCCTGTAACCACTTTTTTTCCCCTCTTGGCTGTATTGAAACTGGCTCTGTGTTAACCAGGTGAGCATAGTTATTCACAGGTTATTTTGGCTTTTTAATGTTTACTAATTCTGCTTAGTTGTTGAATATGTTCTTTTCTTGGGATTTCTTTCATTGTTTTGACGTTTAAAACATTTTGCATACTGTTTTATCATGATAAGACTTCATGAAGTAAATAATTTTGCATATAATTGCAATAAGCACTGACTTTTGAACTGAGAAGGAAGGAGCGTGTTTTGTGCAGTGCATCTGAAGTTGAGATAACAGTCTTGTACTACAGTGTGCTTACTACACCAGAGGTGACAAAAGCAAGCCCTGTTGTGTGTTTCCTTTAGTGCAGAGTCAGACCCTGGTGCTCTGTTGTCTGTTGTACCTGCTGAGATTACAGTAGTTGAGCATCGCACAGTAGCATTTCAGTTCTCTTTTTTTATTAAAAGTGCTCAAATTGTTTTTTAAATGTTTTCAAAAACAATTAAAAACATTTTATATTATACTGACTGGATGTTAAGATAATTTATGGGATGTATTTTTATAGACAATTTGCCATTTTATAAATATGTACATGATGCTGTATTTTCCTTGAACTGGTGAAATGGGAGAGGGGCATAAAAAGGATACAAGGCAAAATGTGCTACATCTCTGCTGATGCAAAAGAAATGACAGCTCTGTCTCTCCATTCTCTGAAACTCTGTCACTCACTTGAATTTTGTAGCAAGTGGTACATAAGAGTTCATGGCATCCAAAGGGCCATCTTTTCCTGTTGTCTCACGTGGTGTTTGCTTTCAGATGTCAGACTGAGGGCTATCTAGGTTGCTCTTTTTCAGGGGCATTGAATACAAAAATGAAAATATCAAATCCCAGATATGTTCACATGTACAGAAATTGTAAGCCAGGACATAGGCCATGGGTCTACAGGCAGGCAGAAGATACCAGAAACTTCAGCTTCTAAAAGTCTTGGAATCAGGGTCTAGGATGGAATTTGGTCACCTTTAATACAGACTCAACAAGAACCAGTATCTGGCCGGGCGTGGTGGCACACGCCTTTAATCCCAGCACTTGGGAGGCAGAGGCAGGCGGATTTCTGAGTTCGAGGCCAGCCTGGTCTACAGAGTGAGTTCCAGGACAGCCAGGACTACACAGAGAAACCCTGTCTCAAAAAAAAAAAAAAAAAAAAAAAAACAAACAACAAAAAAAAAAGAACCAGTATCTGAGACAATAACATATAATAATGTCCTCAGTCAAATAGACAACGTACCTGTATATACAGATCTTTCACCCCTGAGCTTGAACCCCAAGCTTACACAGGTATAAAGCAGTCAGTCACAAAGAGATTGGGAAAGGCCATGAGTGAATTACAGGAAGGCTCCTACATAGATTGAACTTACAAACCAAAACTCCAAAGCACTTTGAAAATAACTCTAAAAAAGATAAATCTCAAGACAAAACCACCTGGGCGTTACTTTAAGTATGACAGTTTAAAATTGCCTCAAGCTGTAAGAAACTTTGCAGTTAGCTTAATAACAATTTCAGTGTCAAAAGCAGTAGCAAGTGCTCATAGTCCCAGCTTCTGGGAGGCTGAGGTAGGAAGATTTCTTCAGCCTAGTGTGTTGAAACCAATTTGAGCAATACACTGAGACTTCATCCCTAGAAAATGACACTGTAGACAGGTTCAAAGAGTTCATGCAGTAGTTTGTTCATAACGCCAGGTTCTGGCTTTCTGTGTTTAGGTTGTTTCATCACCAGCTTTGGTTTCATGATACTTCAGGGTCTCTGGTTTCTGTGGCTTCACCCTAAGTTCTTACTGCCATTATCAAAGAAAAATCTTTTTCCAGCATCTCACACCCTCCTGGACAAGCAAAAGCCTAAAATGCCAGTTTGTTAAATTCTTGGTTCATCATTTATGGTTGGAAGAGGAGCCTGCTTTCTGGGGCATGTGGTCATCTATTTGGAGCAATTGAGATGGCTCACCAGGTAAAGGTACCTACCCACAAGTCTAAGATCAGTCACCAGGACTCATGTGGTGGAAAGAGTGATTTCCACAGTTGTTTCTGACCTCCACAGGCACACTGTGATGGATGTACACACACACACACAATCATAACCTAAAAATGTTAAGGACTTCGTCTTTGGAAGGAGACCATTAGTGGTCAAAATGAAAACAACAGCTAGTAAAATTAATGAGTTTAAAAAAAAAAAAACATTATTCTGTGTGTGCATCTGTCTGTCTGTCTGTATATACACTGCCTACTAGTGCCCACAGTCAAAACAGTGTTTGATCTGGAATTGGAGTTAAAGGCTGCCCTGCATGGTACTGGGAACTGAACTCCAGACATCTTGTAAGAGCAATAGATGCTCTTAACTGCTGAGCCATCTCTCCAGCCTTTTAAGATATTGAGCCTACCTTTGGGAAGCTCAGAGTCCAGTAAAGAATTAATTGCAAAATTGGATATTTAACATTGTGGTATGTAGAAGAAAAGGAAAGAGAAGGCAAAACGGCTAGAGGTTCTTTTTTTTTTTTTTCTTTTTCTTTTTCTTTTTTTTTTTTTTTTTTTTTTTTTTTGGTTTTTCGAGACACGGATTCTCTGTGTAGCCCTGGCTATCCTGGAACTCACTCTGTAGACCAGACTGACCTCGAACTCAGAAATTCACCTGCCTCTGCCTTTCAAGTGCTGGGATTAAAGGCGTGTGCCACCTCTGCCCAGCTTTTTAAAGATTTATTTATTATTATACATAAGTACACTGTAGCTGACTTTAGACACACCAGAAGAGGGCACCAGACCTCATGGATCGTCGTGAGCCACCATGTGGTTGCTGGGGATTTGAACTCAGGACCTTCAGAGCAGCAGATTAAACTGCTCTTAACCGCTGAGCCATCTCTTCAGCCCCTAAAGTTTTTTAATGTGTGCCTGCTCTGGGGTAAATAATCTTACAAGAGAAGGAAGTAAAAACAGACTCACTTTTCAAGAAAGACTGTCCTTACAAGTACTTTTTCTTGGAGAGAAGGTAAAATGATTTTGAAGATAAATATTATGAGATGATCTTACTGCCATATGTAGAGTATTTCTTTGCATTAGATCCTATGCTAAATAGTTTGCATAAATTCTCATTTCCTGATTATAATAATCCTAAGGGAATATTATTTTCAGATGATAACATTGGATTCCAGAGATGAATTGATGGAAGCACTGGAAGGGCCAGTGCTGGGTAGAGCCCAGTGCTGCACCTAATGCTGTCCATAGGTGCTCGCACACACTGCCCACTTACAGTCATCTGAGCTGGGAACTCCTTTCAAGTTTTTCATCCTACTTTTAAAATTAGGATTGGGGCTGGTGAGATGGCTCAGTGGGTAAGAGCACCCGACTGCTCTCCCGAAGGTCCGGAGTTCAAATCCCAGCAACCACATGGTGGCTCACAACCATCCGTAACGAGATCTGGTGCCCTCTTCTGGAGTGTCTGAAGACAGCTAAAGTGTACTTACATATAATAAATAAATAAAATCTTAAAAAAAAAAAGGAAAAAAGTTAAAAATATATTTAAAAAAAATTAGGATTGAATTGACTTTTATGAGGGGTTTAGGCTTATGTGTATGAGCCTTGCCAAAATGTGTGGATGTGGACCACATTAGTGCAGTGTCCACAGAGGTGAGGCGAGCACAGGGATGAAGAGCATCATGAAGAACCCTAGAACTAGAGTTCAAGTGATTGTGAGCTGCCATGTGGGTGCTAGGAACCAAACCTAGGTCCTTTATAAGAACAGCAAGGACTCTTAACTGCCAAACCATCCCTCAAAAAGTAACTCAATAAAATATCTCTTGAGAAAAAATGTTTACTTTTAATCCATCTCTAGAGAGGAGCAGTAGGTAGATACCTATGAGTTCCAGTCTAGCCAAAGCTATACAGTGAGGCTTTGTTTCACAAACAACAAGACAAATGAATAATTGAGGAAATTTTAATAACAGCTGGATACTCAAAGATCCTGAGTAACTATTGGGTGTGCTAAGGGCCTTTTGTTTGTAAGATAATACCCATCTGTTGTCCATAGTGGCATTTGCCTTTAATAACAGCATTCTGAGTTTGTGGACAGGCTGACTTAGAGTGAGTTCCAGGACAGCCAAGGCTACACAGAGAAACCCTCAAAAAGTAATATCAATCTTTCTTATAGATGCATACTGAAATACATGTGGTGAATACAGGATGTCATGGTGTATTCTTAAATGCTCCAGAGGGGATGACATGATGGAGATAGGGAAAAACAGGAAGAATGCTCCTTCAAATCACAACAATTTTTTAATCTGCAAATGAATTTTGGAGGTTCATCATGGTTCAAATTTGGGTTTTCTATATTTGAGTATGTTTCCATTAAAAATAGTTTTTAATCTCCTATTTTCCATAGACTTAACGGATAGAACTCAAAATCCAAGCTCCTTTGGGGGATACTGAGGGTACTGGGCAGTCTGCTCCTTCAAGTCTTTTCAAAGGGCAGAGTGCTGCAGAAATCCATACACAGTTCTCACAGCTGTTCCCAACTTTATCTTTCAAAACGTATCCTGACAAACAGAAACACTCACTGTTTCATGAATAAATCACACACTCTTGCCTCTAATCTTACTCAGACTGTGCTCTATTTAAAAAAGAAAAGAAAGAAAACTTTGGGTCTGGAAATGGGTTGGAGCTAAACTGTATGATGGTACACACCTATACTCCCAGCACTTAAAAAGAGGCAGAGCCAGGCGTGGTGGCACACACCTTTAATCCCAGCACTCAGGAGGCAGAGGCAGGCGGATTTCTGAGTTCGAGGCCAGCCTGGTCTACAAAGTAAGTTTCAGGATAGCCAGGGCTATACAGAGAAACCCTATCTCAAAAAACCAAAAAAAAAAAAAAGAAAGAAAAAAGAAAAAAAGTAAGGCAGGAATATCAGAAGTTCAGGATACTTGGGATACTTGGCTAGGTAGCCTGGGATGTGTTTACTCTTTTTTTTTTTTTTAATTTCTCTAACGAAAAATATTTTTTCTTTAAAATCACATCAACCACCATCTGAGGGGAAAGCCTTGTCCAGTCTCTAGCATTAAGAAGGCTCCAGGAAGCCGAGAGGCAGAACAAAAACAAAAACAAAAGAAGAAGGCTCCAGGATGCTGGGCAGTCTCAGAAAAAAAAAGAAGAAGAAGAAGAAGAAGAAGGCTCCAGTAGTATCAGATTACAGTGCTTATAACAGTATTTTGCCCTGTATGGGCAATATATCTTCATATCCCTGTCCCTGTCCTCGGTGAACTAAAAGTTTTTGTCTTTTAAGACAAAGTGAGTGTGTGTGTGTGTGTGTGTGTGTTTCTATGTCTGTGTCTGTGTATCTGTGTGTAACATCCCTTGGCCTCAAACTTACAGAAATCTGCCTACCTCTGCCTCCCAAGCACTGGGGTTAAAGGTGTGCGCCATGTCAAAACACAGGCCTAGTAACTAGTAACTCCTATAACACGGGCACAAAGGAGGCCGGAGAGGGGACTCAGGAGTTAAGACTGAATAGTGCTTTTACAGGTGACCTGGGTGTAGGTCCCAGCACCTACATAATGGCTTACAAATGTTGTAACCCCAGTTTCAGAGGATCCAGCATAGCTTTCTAGCCGCTGACCAAATGCCTGAATGCAAATGATGCACATAAGCTTGCAGAGGCACACGGGGAGAAAGGGAGAGGGTGGTAGTGTGAATATGTCCCCCATACGCTCGTATATTTTGAACCACAGTTGTTACTTTTTGGGAAGAATTAGAAGGTGTAGCCTTGCTGGTGGGGATGAATTGCTAGAGTTAGGCTTTGGGGTTTCAAATGCCCATGACATTCCCTGTTAGCGCTCACAAAACGGGGGGACATAGTGAAACCACCACTTGTTCTCTCTCTCTCTCTGTCTCTCTCTCTCTCTCTCTCTCTGTCTGTCTCTCTCTCCTTCTGTCTGTCTGTCTCTCTCCTTCTTTCCCTCCCTCCTCCCTCTCTCCCTCTCCTCCCTCTATTCCTCTCTCCCCCTCCCTCCCTCCCTTCTTTCTCCCTCCCCCTTGTGCTTGTGGACCTGATGTAACCTCTCTTAGATTTCTCCAGCACTGTGCCTGCCTGCTGCCATGCTCCATGACATGATGGTCATAACAGTAAACCCCAAATTAAATGCTTTCTTTCATAAGTTCCTTGGTCCTGGTGTTTTGTCACAACAGTAGAAAAATAAGACTGTGGAGGAGTATTGGTGGAAAGAGTATTAAGCTAAAAGATTGTTCTCTGTAATACTAAGTAAGTAGAATGAGCATTGCCTAGGATCTCCAGCCTAGACACTTTATCCAAATCATCCACAGCCAGGATGCCTGTGGATGATCAGCAGGGGAATGTGGATGTGTCTGCATTTTAAAATATGTTACTTTCTTTGCCAGCCTCAGCAGATGGTCACCCTTAATGCTTTTAACAGAATTTTTAACTGATACGACAATAACCATATGGTCTTTTTGGGAGGAGGCTAAATATTTGCATTAAGCTAATCTTTGATTAAGCTACCATTTTACTGTATAAGTCTGAGAAGATCTTCAAACTGAAAGAAATTTGAGTGTTTTAGTTTGTGTTTTTAATTTGATGACTGAGTCCACATCATGCAGTCGCAACTGTGAATTTGTCCTATCGTTATTTTTTTTTATAAGTGCTGCAATTTTTCCAGGAAGACTCAATTTAGGCCCGTGCTTGACTTTAACAGTCAGGCCAGCTCCTGCCTTCTGTCTTCTCCGGATAGATGGTCTTGGGGATGGAAAGTCAGAGGAAATGAGACTAACAGTTTCTGAGCACTGTGCGGAATCCAGTTAACTCACGCCAAATGTGAGGCTTTGAATGGACTCACAAAGCAAGAAACTCTTTCCTTCTAATTCTTAGTAACCCCCTTCCCACCTCAGGGAGCCCGGGTTCTCCTGAGGCTCTGACTACAAAACTCCTTCTAAGTTTGACTCTCTTTGAAATATTCTACAAGTGCTTAGCTTAGTACTTAGTGATTCTGGTGCTTTGAAACCTGGTAATGGCCGGGCGTGGTGGTGCACACCTTTAATCCCAGCACTCGGGAGGCAGAGGCAGGTGGATTTCTGAGTTCAAGGCCAGCCTGGTCTACAGAGTGAGTTCCAGGACAGCCAGGGCTACACAGAGAAACCCTGTCTCAAAAAAAAAAAAGAAACCTGGTAATGTCTAAAAGAATGGACTAGTTCCTCTCTTCATTGGAGAAATGGTGTTTGGACAGGTAAGTAAATCGAATAAAAGGCCAGTACATTAATGAAAAGGAGACAGTTGAAGATAGCTAAGAAGTTCTTTTATATTATTGCCATTCACTAGACTCAAACATCTGCTTACATCTCACATTTACAATAGCAGACATCACTTGAAATGTTCCTGGAACTTTGGCTTTAAAGCAAGCCATTTCCTAATTGATTTCCATTTAGTTCTGAGAACATATTCTCTCTGCCTCCTGTTGATTTCTCTGACTGCTAATTATAGCTCAGGGGAGTGGATATGAAGTGCAGACACAGCTGTAAGCACTGGCATTTTGCCTAAATCCGGGCCTCTGGGAAGAAACGTGATGCAATAAACTGTCTGGTGTTCTCAGCTTTGAGCAAGAAGCTAAGGTCACCTTGGCCATGCAAGACATTTCTGTATTTCCTAATGGAAAAGGAGAAAAACAAGAAAAGAAAAGGAGGAAGACCTGCTCATATGTTGACAGAAATAGTTAAAAATTAGTTAGCTGAGCCTATGGCACATGTCTAACTGTAACACTCTGAAGGCAGAGGAGTCAGATCACTGAGTTTGAAGCCACCCTGTTCTATAGAGAGAGCTCCAGGACAGCCAGGGCTGCACAGAGAAACCCTGTCTTGAAAACAACAAAACAAAACAAGAAATAGAAGTCATTAGTTAATTAATCATTATCCACCATTGTACAAGTCTTCTTTACTGTAATTTTGCCACTGCTATAAATTGTAATTAAATATATTGGGGGTTTTGGGGGGTTTTTTTTGGATTTTTTGGTTTGGTTTGGTTTGGTTTTTTGTTTTGGGTTTTTGAGATGGGGTTTCTCTGTATAGCCCTGGCTATCCTGGAATTCACTTTGTAAACCAGTCTGGCTTCAAACTCAGAAATCCGCCTGCTTCTGCCTCCTAAGTGCTAGGATTAAAGGCATGCGCCACCACGCCTGGCTGTAAATATGTTTTCTTATGGTCTTAAACAACTTATATGAAAGGGTCATTTGACCCCAAGGGGTCATGCATAGTTTGAGAACCACTGCCCTAAAATAACTAGGAGCTGTAGGAATAATATATAAACTAGCTCATAGTTGTAGCAATATTACAGTTTTTATACACGGAAGATTCAGGTGAATATTAAAATTAAAAGAATAGAGAACCTTCATGTAGCCTTACGTCAGCTTAATAGTTATGAACTCATAACCTCATTACACTCCCATTTAAATACATCTTACCATGTTCTCCAGATTATTGGAGCAAAGTTCAGATATATCCACAAGCTCTATTCAATGTTAAAGCCATTCTTTTAACACTTGAATCATTTACTCACAGCCTGTAGTAGTCAGCAGTTGTTTAAACAATGAGATGGTTATATGTGTGTGTATGATGTGTTCACCCTCTGATTACACGGTTGCTAGAGCTGAATTCAGATCCTCATGCTTCCATAGCAGCACTTTAGCCTCTGATCCATCTCCACAGTCTCTATCCATATGTATAAATTCCTTTACATGGATTCACACCTTATTTGAATTTCTGGGAATACCTATGAATAAGTAACATAGGCAAACTGAACTCGCTTTTGTAAGGAAAGGAGAAATTAATTAGAAAATTGATTAGCAGATTATCATGTCAAAAAAGAAAAAAAAAGTGGCCTGGGAATGTAGGTTACTTGGTAGCACTTGCTTCATAAGCACAAGGCCATGGGTTCCATCCCTAGCACTGCATAACCCTTGCATGGTCCTGGTGATGTATACCTTGGGGGTTGGAAATTAAGAAATTCAAAGCAGCCGGGCGTGGTGGCGCACGCCTTTAATCCCAGCACTCGGGAGGCAGAGGCAGGCGGATTTCTGAGTTCGAGGCCAGCCTGGTCTACAAAGTGAGTGCCAGGACAGCCACGGCTACACAGAGAAACCCTGTCTCGAAAAACCAAAAAAAAAAAAAAAAAAAAAAAAAGAAAAAAAAGAAATTCAAAGTCATCCTTGGCTACAAAGCTAGTATAAGGCTAGTCTGTGAAACATAAGTCCCAGTTTTAAAACAAAAGAACAACAAAATAGCAATGTGGCAGGCTGGAGAGATGGCTCAGTGGTTTAGAGCACCAACTGCTCTTTTGAAGGTCCTGAGTTCAAATCCCTGCAAACACATGGTGGCTCACAATCATTTTTAATGAGTTTCTGAAGATAGCTACGGTGTACTTACATATAACAAATAAATCTTTTTTTAAAAAAATAGCAATGTGGCAGTAACTGGAAAGTAGGGTAACATTTCATTTGATCCCTTTAAAAAATGTGTATCTTGGGCTGGTGAGATGGCTCAGTGGGTAAGAGCACCCGACTGCTTTTCTGAAGGTCCAAAGTTCAAATCCCAGCAACCACATGGTGGCTCACAACCACCCTTAATGAGATCTGACTCCATCTTCTGGAGTGTTTGAAGACAGCTACAGTGTACTTACATATAATAAATAAATCTTAAAAAAAAAAAATGTGTATCTTGCCGGGCAGTGGTGGCACACGCCTTTAATCCCAGCACTCCGGAGGCAGAAGCAGGTGGATTTCTGAGTTGGAGGCCAGCCTGGTCTACAGAGTGAGTTCCAGGACAGCCAGGGCCACACAGAGAAACCCTGTCTCAAATAAACAAAAAAACAAAAAAACAAAACAAAAAACAAAACAAAAAATGTGTATCTTTATACACTCTAGATGTTTGCAGCTATTATTTCCTTATCTTTTTTTTGTTTTGGTTTGGTTTTTTTGTTTTTGTTTTTGTTTTTTGAGACAGGGTTTCTCTGTGTAGCCCTGGCTGTCCTGGAACTCACTCTGTAGACCAGGCTGACCTTGAACTCAGAAATCTGCCTGCCTCTGCCTCCCAAGTGCTGGGATTAAAGGCGTGCACCACCACTGCCTGGCTGCAGCTATTATTTCAATAACCCCACAACACTCAGGAAATGACAACTCATCTGAGGTAGGTTTTTACATGTCAGTAGATTACTAAAACTAAATTAGTATCTGAAGTGGGGGGTGGTAGTTACAGATGATTTGATACCTACATGTCAGGGAGCCAGTAAGGAAATTGTTCTTGTAGACAGAAAAGATGCCCATTTATGCTTTAAGATAGTAGAATGAAAACCAGGCGTGGTGGCACCCACTTTTAATCCCAGCATTCGGGAGGCAGAAGCAGACAGATCTCTATGAGTTTAAGGCCAGCCTGGTCTACAGAGTGAGTTCCAGGAGAACCAGGTCTACTCAGAGAAACCCTGCCTCAAAAAACAAACCACCGACCATCTAGAGACTGCCATATCCAGGGATCCATCCCATAATCAGCTTCCAGACGCTGACACCATTGCATACACTAGCAAGATTTTGCTGAAAGGACCCAGATATAGCTGTCTCTTGTGAGACTATGCCGGGGCCTAGCAAACACAGAAGTGGATGCTCACAGTCAGCTATAGGATGGATCACAGGGCTCCCAATGGAGAGGCTAGAGAAAGTACCCAAGGAGTTAAAGGGGTCTGCAACCCTATAGGGGGAACAACATGATGAACTAACCAGTACCCCGGAGCTCTTGTCTCTAGCTGCATATGTATCGAAAGATGGCCTAGTCGGCCATCACTGGAAAGAGAGGCCCATTGGACTTGCAAACTTTATATGCCCCAATACAGGGGAATGCCAGGGCCAAAAGAATGGGAATGGGTGGGTAGGGAAGTGGGGGGGGGGTATGGGGGACTTTTGGGATAGCATTGGAAATGTAATTGAGGAAAATACGTAATAAAAAAATATTAAAAAAAAAAAAAACACCACCAACAACAAAGGTCGTAGAGTAATGAATAAAGCCGATACTTACAGTAACATGATGAACTTGTGGATCTGGTCAAAGGAAATTTTCAAGTTGAGTGATGACTAATTTGCCTCTTCTTAGCTGCCTATGATAAAATATTGGAAGGACACATGAATTAGGGAAGGAGAAATGCAGTTTTCAAGAATTTAAAGTAGCTGAGCATGGTGTCTCACGCCTTTAATCTCAGCACTTGGAAGGCAGAGGAAGGAGGATTTCTGAGTTCGAGGCCAGCCTGGTCTACAGAGTGAGTTCCAGGACAACCAGGGCTACACAGAGAAACCCTGTCTCGAAAAACAAGAAGAAGAAGAAGAAGAAGAAGAAGAAGAAGAAGAAGAAGAAGAAGAAGAAGAAGAAGAAGAAGAAGAAGAAGAAGAAGAAGAAGAAGGGGGAGGAGGAGGAGGAGGAGGAGGAGGAGGAGGAAGAGAAGAAGAAGAAGAAGAAGAAGAAGGGGGAGGAGGAGGAGGAAGAGAAGAAGAAGAAGAAGAAGAAGAAGAAGAAGAAGAAGAAGAAGAAGAAGAAGAAGAAGAAGAAGAAGAAGAAGAAGAAGGGAGAAGAAGAAGAAGGAAAAGTAGAAGAAGGGAGAAGAAGAAGAAGGGAGAAGAAAAAGGAAGAAGAAGAAGAAGAAGAAGAAGAGGAAGAGGAAGAGGAAGAGGAAGAGGAAGAAGAAGAATTTAAAATAAATCTTCCAACATAGAGCTGGTTGGACTGAAAATCAGAACTCTTTCTTATTCTATCCTGTTCCTGGGTGTATGGCCTCACTGGCCAGCAAGATGGTTGAACAAGGAGAGACACTTGCCACTAAGCCTGATGACCTGAATTTGAGTCTTTCCACTAACACAGTGAAAGAAGAGAACTGACTCCCCCCCAAGGAGTTCTGTGACTTCCACATGTACAGTGTAGCACAGTACATGCATTCATAAGCAACACAAACAATTTTTAAAAGAAAGAGAATAAAAAAGAAAGGAAGGAAGAAATAAAGGGTGGACCTTAGAAAGCTTCCACAAAATGTGACCTTAAACTCCAAGATCAAGTTGAGAACTCCACTGTAGAATCTGCTTTAGGACCTCATGTCCAAAGCAGAGAGGCTCTAAGAGATTGCCTAGCTCCACAGATGAACCATGTCTCATGAAAAGAAGAGGCGGGTACTAGGTACGTAATTTTAGACATATGTAAGCCCAGAACAATTGAGGGAAAGTTTCCTGGTTTTAATTAACTCAATACTGTATGCATGACAAAGCTTAAGGCCTGACTACATCCGCAGAGCCTTCGATAGCTCAGTTGGTAGAGCAGAGGACTGTAGATGTAAATTTTAAAAATATAATAATAATAATAATAATAATAATAATAATAAAGACATGACTACATCAAAACTCTTGTGAAGTACAGATGACATCTTCCACAAAGATAGGCTCTGTAGATTAACTGAGGAAGCAGGCTCAAGATAAACAAGCACATGATAAGGGTCCTGGGGAGGATAGCTATAGATCAAGACAAGCTCAAGATAAGGGTCTGCTAGAGCTGGTGTTGCCTGGCTATACAGATAGTGCAGAGGTCACGAGGCTTAATGTCTATTTCCAGCTTTCTGGACAGGAGACAGGTTCTGCATCTCTCTCTCTTTGAAGAGACAGCTGTGTGTGTTTAACATTCCTGGTTTCCCTGGTGCTTATCTATGAGCACAAGGACCTGCATTCCTCCTACAAAAAATAACAGATTTTGAAGACAGATCTTTTGAGTTGTTAGCAACCAACACAAAAAACAAAAGAGAATTATTTTTAAAGAATGAGGAGAAAATGCAAGAGCTTTGAGATACCCTTTAAAAATTCAAATATTTGGGGCTGGTGAGATGGCTCAGCAGGTAAGAGCACTGACTGCTGTTCCAAAGGTCCTGAGTTCAAGTCCCAGCAACCACATGGTGGCTCACAACCATCTGTAATGAGACCTAATGCCCTCTTCTGGCACATCTGAAGACAGTTACAGTGTATGCATATATAATAATGAAATCTTTGGACCGGAGCAAGCAGAGGTCCTAAAAATTCAATTTCTAAGAACCACATGAAGGCTTACAACCATCTGTACAGCTACCATGTATTCATATGCATAAAATAAATAAATCTTTTTTTTTTTTCAAGACTCACTTATTTATTATATGCAAGTACACTGTAGCTGTCTTCAGACACTCCAGAAGAGGGCACCAGATCTCGTGTTAAGGATGGTTGTGAGCCACCATGTGGTTGCTGGGATTTGAACTCTGGACCTTCGGAAGAGCAGTCGGGTGCTCTTACCCACTGAGCCATCTCACCAGCCCCAAAATAAATAAATCTTTTTTTAAAAAAATTTTAAAAACAAAACAAAATCGGGCAGTGGTGGCACATGCCTTTAATGTCAGCACTTGGGAGGCAGAGGCAGGAGGATTTCTGAGTTTGAGGCCAGCCTGGTCTACAGAGTGAGTTCCAGGACAGAGAAAACTTGTCTTGAAAAAATTTTTTTTCAAATATTCAGATCATTGGCATACTTGAGGGAGAAGAAATACAGGCTGGGGGCATAGAAAACCTCTTCCATAAAATAACAGCAAGAAACTCCCCAAATCTTGGACAAGAAGTATTCTGAACTGCAAATACACATGACCACAAGAGTATATCACCATGAGATAGCTATAGTTAAGTTGTTAAAAATACAGGACAAAGAATGTAATACAATCTATAAGATAGAAATGTCAAGTAACAAAGGCAAATACATCAGATTAACAGAAGATTTCTCAGAAAGCATTCTTAAATGTCAGAAGGGCATGGAATAATGCATTTTGTGTCCTGAAGTGAATAACTACCAACCAAGATCATTGTGCCCAGCAAGGCTATACTTCACAGCTAAAGAAGAAGTGAAGAGCTTCCATCTTAAGATTAAATTAGGGGATCTCCACACCACTGGCCCAGAAATGCAGCAAGTGTTTAAAAGAATCCTATTCCCCAGAGAGAAAGACTTTAGAAAACACTATCATTGAGAATGTGGACAAATTCCACTAGAAAAGAGATATACCAATGGGGAATAAGAACTATTACTAATATAGTAAAACTATCAGAATTACCAGATAAATAGGAAGGAATAAGCAAAATATATTTTAAGTTACTTGGAGAAAATCATAATGATGTAAATATGTATGCCAAATGTTAGAACAGCACCTAATTTTATAAAAAAACAAAATGCTGCCAGATATATAAAAAAAAAAAAAAAGGAGAGGAGGAGGAGGGAGAGGTGGAGGAGGAGAAGGTGGTAGTTTAGGCCTCAGTGTAACAGTGGTGACTTTAATACCAAGAATAACTTGGCATAACTGAAAAAAATATCCTGAACTACATCATGTGAGAGCACAAGACTTCAAGGAGCCAAGCAAACCTAAACAAACCACAGTGGAATTCCATGCAAAGGTTTTGCCAACACCAAACCAGAGGATCTTCACCCTGTCAAATTACAGAGTGAAACAGCCTTGCTGAAGTGAATGAGCATGGCCCCCACAGGCTCCTATACTTAAAAGCTTGCTCCCAGGTGGTAGAACTGTTTGGGCAGGATTAAGAGTTGTGACTGTATTGGAGGAGGTTGGAAGAAGCTTGTCCCAGGTCAGGGGGTCAAGGTTTTAAAAGGCTCCTGCCATCCCCAGTGTTTTCCTGTGGGTTCCCAAACCAGATAATGGACCTTAGAGCATTGCCCAGACCCCAGACAGCTCTCAGAGAGCACAGCAGGAGTGGGTCACTCCCTACCCAAATCAGCTTGGGCCTACTCAGCTCCATAGAGAAAAGGCGTTAGGCTTCTGTTTCCTCACAGAAGCCTGAGATCATCTATCTCTAGTCATGGATCGGAAATAGTGACAGACACTTGTCTACACTTGATTTTTTTTTTTCTTTTTGTAAACCTATGGGGTTGGGGATGCTACTCAATTGGTAGACTGCTTGTGTACCATCCAGAAAGCTCTTGAGTCAGACACTGTATAAACATGGAGGTAGAGGCAGCAGGATCAGAAGTTCAAGGAATAGACCAGGAATGAAGGGCCCTGTGGTGTCAGGTAGTTTTTGTTAAGTTTGCTAGCATTTCTAGGTTTGGTTCACAATTGTGATAGGTTAGCACAAAGGGGCATGCTGTTTTTCAGTTTGACCACTAGATGGAGATTCAAACTCCTCACCAGCTCAAATCTTGAATAGTGTCTGTCTAGTGCAGCACTAGGGGCCACTTGTGACCACATACAAAATGCAGACAATGAAAGAGTGACCTTATAGTCTAGTAGAGAAAGACAGGAATTCAAAAATCTGTATTTCAAAGCAACATAGAGCTTTAAAAGTTTTATTTTGTGGGGTTTTTTGTTTTGTTTTGTTTTGATTTTTGTTTTGGGTTTTGTTTGTTTGTTTGTTTGTTTGTTTTTCGAGACAGGGTTTCTCTGTATAGCCCTGGCTTTCCTGGAACTCACTCTGTAGACCAGGCTGGCCTCGAACTCAGAAATCCACCTGCCTCTGCCTCCCGAGTGCTGGGATTAAAGGCGTGCGCCACCACGCCCGGCTGGGGTTTTGGGGTTTTGTTGTTGTTCTTCTTCTTCTTTGTTTTTGGTTTTTGGCTGTCCTAGAACTTGCTCTGTAGACCAGGCTGGCCCCAAACTCACAGAGGTCTACCTGCCCCCTCCTCCCTAGTGTTTGGATTAAATTTGTACACCACCACTGCTTAGCAATGTTTCTATTTTATTTATATAAATCTTTTTTTTTTTTCAAGACAAGGTCTCACTGTATATCTCTGACTGTCCTGGAGCTGACTCTGTAGATCAGGCTGGCCTCAAGCTCACAGAGATCCTCTGCCTCTGACTCCTGCGTATAATTCAAGGTATATATTACTACTCCTGTCTTACAGAAATTTATTTCTAAATTTCAAACATTGATACTTTTCTTCCTATGATGTCCAGGCAGATTTGGAACTGAACTCAAATAGTCCTCCTACTTCAGCTTCCTGGATAGCTGGGGGGGAACATGTGGGTACCAGCACACTCAGCCTCAGTGTAGGCTATAAATTCAAAATGTAAATAAGATATCCTATAGTACAAAGAACAACTCCAGAATAGTAAGAGACTTTTGGATGATATCATACCTGATTTTCACTGTCAAGCAGTATTATCACATAAGAGAAAATCAGGATTCAGAACTGGTAAAAGAAATATATATATATGTGTGTGTGTGTGTGTGTGTGTGTGTGTGTGTGTGTGTGTGTATAATATATATGGGAGAGGTGGGTGAGCACCCCTCCGAGGCAGAGGGGATGGGTGGGGTATGGCATGAAGAACTATGGGAGGGAGAACCTGGAAGGAGGGCAACATTGGAATAAATAAAATAATTTAATAAAAAAAGAAGCCGGGCGTGGTGGCGCACGCCTTTAATCCCAGCACTCGGGAGGCAGAGGCAGGCGGATTTCTGAGTTCGAGGCCAGCCTGGTCTACAGAGGGAGTTCCAGGACAGCCAGGGTGATACAGAGAAACCCTGTCTCGAAAAACCAAAAAAAAAAAAAAAAAAAAAAAAAAAAAGAAATATGTGGGTGGGTATACGTACATATATACCAAAGGGGGATTATTAGAATTTTATTAAAGTGGCTTACAGGCTGTGGTCTGAGTAAAGCAACAATGGCTGTGTCTTGACAGAGAGGCTAAGAACCTGGTAGTTTGCTCAGTTCCCGAGGCTGGGTGTCTCAGCTGCTCTTCAGTCTGTGTGGAAATCCCGAAGAAGTAGGTTTCATACTACTGTGGGAACTCCTCAGCGGCAGGATAGATGAACTTGCCAACCAGGGTAAGGGAAAGTAGGCAAAAAAAAAAAAAAAAAAAAAAAAAAACCCACAAACAAACAAACAAAAAAACAAACCCAAAGCTTCCTTCGATGTCCTTTTATGTTGGCTGCCACAGGAGGTGTGACCCTGATACCCACAAGGGTGGGTCTTCCTACTTCAGATGATCCCAAGAAAATCCCTCATGGGAATGACCAGCGACTTGGGTTTTAGTTAATTCTCGATGTTGCAAATTGACAACCAAGATTAGCCATCAGAGAGAGCATGAATATACATTTTCAGGGCAGCTGTAAGATTTGAGAAATGTTAGAACCCCTATTGCTTTACATTTGGAGATGTGGAGAAAATAACTCACTTAGTCAGGCCTGGAACCGCTGCTGGAGGGGTCTTTGAGGTTCCAGTTAGTTAGTCAGACCCTGCTCCTCCAGGTTCCATCCTGGGGATGACGGGGAGACCCCTTTTCCACAGAGCATCACACACTCCCCCCCGGAGTGCTAGGATGTGAGTTTCCTGAGGGCAGAGAGTCCTCAGCTTTGTGCTTGATGCATGGTAGCACTTTGGGGTATCCACCAGAGAAGACTATTGGCCGTGGGCTTAAGCCAATTGAAAGTTTTAATCAACCTGCCAGCAACTACACTGGATGTTCAGGATTCCAGTGTAGCCTGAGCCTTTCTCAGAGTGAACTTTTAAGCACACACACCAAAAGACATATCTTGGTCTTGACACACTTTATTCAACAAGAACAGTTAGCCAGAAGTGAAACTACAGGAGCTAAAGAGACAGGTTAGTGCATTTAGAGACTTTCCCAGAACTATGAGCTTTGACAGATTAGGTCTTTGTTTTTATTTCAGTGGGTGGTGGTGTCTGCATGCTGAGTTTTATGGATGAATGGTACTTCCATCATGAAGTCAGATGTGCTAAGGTCTAGGGGACTGTTATAGTAGCTGCTCCAAAGGAAGATGCCCGGCCTGGGAACCGAGAGAAGAGAGAAAACATTGGACCACTTTAGTACAGGGTAACATGCAATGACTGAAGTAGGAAGGCAGTGGAGATGGTACAGAGACATTTTAGAGGCAGCCTGTATGTGTTCCAATAAATATGTATAAAATGGTAAAGTAAGAGAAAATGTAAACCTAAACTTACTTTTCCTACCTTTTTCCACTATAAAAGTTACTCATACTATTAATTTGAAATGCTTAAAAATACAAAAGAGGGGCTGGTGAGATGGCTCAGTGGGTAAGAGCACCCGACTGCTCTTCCGAAGGTCCAGAGTTCAAATCCCAGCAACCACATGGTGGCTCACAACCATCCGTAACGAGATCTGGCGCCCTCTTCTGGAGTGTCTGAAGATAGCTACAGTGTACTTACATATAATAAATAAATAAATCTTAAAAAAAAAAAAAAAAAAAACTAAAAAAAAAAAAAAAAACAACAAAAGAGGGGCTGGAGAGATGGCCCAGTGGTTAAGAGCACTGACTGCTCTCCCGAAGGTCCTGAGTTCAAATCCCAGCAACCACATGGTGGCTCACAACCTTCTGTAATGGGATCTGATGCCTTCTTCTGGTGTGTCTGAAGACAGCTGCAGTGTACTTACATATAACCATAAATAAATCTAAAACAAAACAAAACAAAACAAAAAGAAGCCTGATGGTGCCTTTAATCCCAGCACTCTCCAGCCTGTTCTATACAGTGAGTTCCAAGACAGCTAGGGCTACATGGAGAAACCCTGTATTGAAAAATAAAGAGGGCTGGTGAGATGGCTCAGTGGGTAAGAGCACCCGACTGCTCTTCCGAAGGTCCAGAGTTCTAATCCCAGCAACCACATGGTGGCTCACAACCATCCGTGACGAGATCTGGCGCCCTCTTCTGGAGTGTCTGAAGACAGCTACAGTGTACTTACATGTAATAAATAAATCTTTAAAAAAAAAAAATAAAGAAAAATAAAGAGAGAGAGAGAGAGAGAGAGAGAGAGAACCAGACATACATGGCACCATCTGCCTATACTCTGGACACCCAGAAGACTGAGTTTTAGGGATCACAAATGCTGGGCTAGGCTTGGCTATGTAGTAAGACCCTGTCTCAAAAGACCAAAATAATTATAATAATTATTATAATTCTAATAGAGCAATAATGTAAATTCATTTGCTATAAATGAAGGGATGTAGGTTACATAAAATGAGGATATTCAAATACTGTTATAAAGTTAACTCTAAAACATCAGCCTGTAAGTTTTATTAAGAGTCCATTACTTAAGCATCAAAAGTATTCTGTTCCCATATGAAATATCCAGTTAGGACAGGGCTTGAAACCTGGTTACTTGGAATCTGACGTAGCTGCACAGGACCAAAATAGTCACAAGACTGTAACAGCTGAGAACTCTGCACATGAGCAGACAGACCAGCAAATGGCTGCTCCTAAGGCAGTATGACGGACACAGTACCTTTGGGGCTTTGGTAGCGAGAGGTTTTGAAATATGTTGATATGCTTTTTATTTTTGTATTTCTTGCTCATGACTTTTACTCTAGTTTAAACATCACTGCTTTCAAAAGTTCCGGGGCTTTTATAGCAGGAATGCAAAGAATTACTCGTTTTCTCTTGAACATCATTTCAGAAGTAAAGGTCTTCAAAGCCAGATCTCTCCATTATATTCTAATCAAGAAAACACTTCAGGAACCCTCAGTGAGCCAGCACTCGGGAGGCAGAGGCAGGCGGATTTCTGAGTTTGAGGCCAGCCTGGTCTACAGAGTGAGTTCCAGGATAGCCAGGGCTACACTGAGAAATTCTGTCTCAAAGAAAGAAAAGAAAGAGGAGGAGGAGGAGGAGCTTAGCTGTTAGAATGCTCGCCTGGTATGCACAAAGCCATATAAACCAGACATGGTGATGCACACATGTGATCTCAGCACTCAGGAGCTAGAGTAAATCAGGAACTCAAAGACACCCTCTGCTCCTAAGTGAATTTGAGGCTAACCTGGGATCCAGCAGATTGTCTCAAAACAGCAACAACAACAACAAACCCCCTTACATGTGTGTGTGTGTGTGTGTATGCGCGCGCGTGCGTGTGCAATACTGAACAGATAATTAGATGCACAAGAAACAGAGGCAGCGAGAAAGAAGACTGGACGCTGAAGATCTCTCAGAAACGGATTACAGCAAGACCAGAGAGGCTGGGAGATGATCCTAGGAGGAAGCTAGAGCCGCGGTGGAACGCGGCAGCGTCCAGCACTTTCCACGCTAGCTCAGAATATACCCAGACTTCTCCAGGCCGGGCTTGCACTGCTGTCTCGAGGGGCTGGACCTAGCTAGGGTTTACAGATCATGTGACCTGCAAGCGGCTAGCTCCGGAGCTGAGAGGGGGATGGGCTGAGGGCAAGAATAACACGTTGCGCAAACAGGCTCAGGGCCTACTGGTTGATAAGAAGGGCCCGCTTGTTCTGTTTCAAACTTACGAAATATCGTCAAATATTTCGATCTGAGGCATGGTATAGTATAGTTTTTAATATAAACCATACGACCATGAGGTCATTGCAATTTCCTGTCACACAAAAAGGCAATAAAAGACCTTCCTGGTTAGGGGGGAGGAGCCTAGGGAGAAAGCCAGAAGGGTGGAATTCTCCAGCTGGGTGAAAGGGAATCTTAGAGGAGAGGCAGCTCAGGCATTCTTTCTGTCTGGGGACTTGGAAAAACACCCCACACCGAAGGAGGGTTGCAAACAAAACAACCGGGCTGGAGGGGGGTGGGCGATCAGAGAGAAGTGGAGCTGGGGCTTGTGAATTCAAGGGGCCTGAATATCCTAGACAAATGTTACTGGATTTGAGGCCCCAGCCTGGGCCTCAAGAAAGTATGTTTCGCCAACCGTCCTGAGCAAGCCAAAAAAAGCAGCCCAGTTAATAATGAAAACAGAAAGAAGAGATTTTTATTCAATGTGGTCACATTGAGAAGGACAAAGAACTCTAGTGAGCCCCTCCTGATGTAAGGTTCAGTTTTAAGTCGGGACCAGGCTAAGCAAGCACTCCGGGGCAGACTGTGGTCCCACCTACCGCTGTTCCTCCTTACCTCTCCCACAACGCAGTCTGACAAATTGTGGATCTCTTTCCTCATTTTTCCCACCTCTGACTTTCTCTTCTCCTAGCAAGAGGTTTTGGGGAAATTCCCGTTTACTAGGGCCCATTGTTTCAATAGTCTGCGGACCAGAGGGAAGGACACAGTGTTTCTTTAGAATACCAACCATCTCTGCTTGACTGGTTACAGTAGGTTTCCTGCCTTTGGTTGGGGTCCACAGCTACTGTGAAGACCTGTAGATCCCAAAGGGTTAGACTTAAGTCTGGGAGAGCTATACCCCAATCAAGGGGCCACGGCAAGTATAGGAGGCATCCAGGGCAGAAGATAGTAATCCCAATAGCAGATGGTACCCGCAGTAGAGAGTACCTTAGTGGAGGCCAGCAAGCAGAGAGGGCAGGAACTCCCTCCTCAGTGCAGAAATAGTGGTGTCGCATACCCTCTGCCGCCTGCCACCTGAACTCAGCCTGAGGTATAAAGGGAAAGAATGACTGAGGAGTGCCTAAAGATAGACTCTGAATTAATCTAAAAGAAAAGGTCTAAACTAGAGGTGGTGACATTTTCTTAAAGGGGCAGGGTGAAAGTTTCCACACCCTGTAGAATTGGGGGGGGGTTCTGTTTTTTTCACTGACATATTAACAGAGTTAAATATCTTTGTCCTTGAGTCATTTTAACCATAAACTTCAAACCTGGTGCCTGTGTACACTTTCAGGCAAGTGTGCCCGCCCCGAATTTAATTAAACACACACAGCTGTGTTAAGGTGCACACATCCAGTCCCAGATACTCATGAGGTTCTTTTCAAACCATCCTGTTCAATATGGTGAGATACTATCTGAAAAACAAAACAAAAAAACAACCTTAGGGAACACACACAGGCACATAATAAATCTACACAGAGAACTTCATACACACACACACACACACACACCACAGAGAGAGAGAGAGAGAAGGAGAGAGAGAGAGAGAGAGAGAGAGTTTTGACTTTTGATCTCCTTTTTTGTACTAGGTTAGACCAGCTGTTCCCTTAAACAATGCATGACATTCTACTGGGTCAGCCAGCAATCATTTTGGGAAAGAAAACAAATGTTGGCTTAAAAATTTCAAGCACGCCGGGCGTGGTGGCGCACGCCTTTAATCCCAGCACTTAGGAGGCAGAGGCAGGCGGATTTCTGAGTTCGAGGCCAGCCTGGTCTACAGAGTGAGTTCCAGGACAGCCAGGACTACACAGACCAGCACTTAGGAAGCAGAGGCAGGTGGATTTCTGAGTTTGAGGCCCTCCTGGTCTACAGAGTGAGTTCCAAGACAGCCAGGGCAACACAGAGAAACCCTGCCCCGGAAAAAAAAAAAAAAAAAAGAAAGGAAAAAAAATTTTTTTCAAGCATCAATCCCACTCCTCTTTTTTTTTTTTTTTGGTTTTTCGAGAGGCTTAATCCCACTCCTCTTAATACATTGTGTGAGCCCCACAAAAACATTTGATCTAGACCACTTCCCTGGGAGTCATTCCACTTCTCTGTGTGGAATGTTTGAAGTCTCTTGCAGGTTCACTGAGAGGAGCCCTTGGTTTCAACTGAAATTCTCACAACACCTCCTTGGTGGCTCACTCTCCTTCTCTGGGGGCTACCAGCCCTTGGGAAGTTCAACTACAAAACAGAAAGACAGGGCTGGTGAGGTGGCTCAGTGGGTAAGAGTACCTGACTGCTCTTCCAAAGGTCCGGAGTTCAAATCCCAGCAACCACATGGTGGCTCACAAACATCCGTAATGAGATCTGACTCCCTCTTCTGGTGTGTCTGAAGACAACTACAGTGTACTTACATATAACCAATAAATAAATCTTTTTTTAAAAAACAAAAAAAAAACCCAGAAAGACTTCCATGGATGGGGGAGAGGAGCACCATACAACTTTTGGAGGACCCCAGGCAGATGTGTACTGGATGCTACCATATGGTACTAGAGTCTTGCTTTGTTTTTGTTTTTGTTTTTTTTTAATTTTATTTATTTATTTATTATATGTAAGTACTCTGTAGCTGTCCTCAGACACTCCAGAAGAGGGAGCCAGATCTCATTAAGGATGGTTGTGAGCCACCATGTGGTTGCTGGGATTTGAACTCCTGACCTTCGGAAGAGCAGTCGGGTGCTCTTACCCACTGAGTCATCTCACCAGCCCCTGTTTTTGTTTTTTAAGATTTACTTTTTTTTTTTTTTTAATGTATATAAGGACACTGTTGCTGTCTTCAGACACACCAGAGGAGGGCATCAGGAATTGGACTCTGGAAGAACAGCCTTAACTGCTCTTAACCTCTGAGCCATTGTCTTAGTTAGGGTTTTACTGCTGTGAACAGACACCATGACCAAGGCAAGTCTTATAAAAAAAACAACATTTAATTGGGGCTGGCTTACAGGTTCAGAGATTCAATCCATTATCATCAAGGTGGGAGCATGGCAGCATCCAGGCTGTCATGGCTCAAGCAGAGCTGAGAGTTCTACGTCTTTATCCAAAGGCTGCTAGTGGAAGACTGACTTCCAGGCAACTGGGGTAAGAGTCTTAAGCCCACACCCACAAAGACAAACCTACTCCAACCAAGTCACACCTATTCCAACAAGGCCACACCTCCAAACGGTGCCACTCCCTGGTCCAAGAATATACAAACCATCACAGCCATCTATCTCTCCAGCCCTTGCTTTGTCTCTTTATTTATGAAGCATCCGTTCAGAGCCTAGCCCTGGTAAACACAGTACTCACTTTATATCAACAGGGATAAGCAGCTGTCTTTCCCCTCGTGTAGCTGTGTGCATATGTGTATAGGCTCACACACCTGTGCGTGCATGTGAAGGCCAGAGGTGGATATTGGTGTCCTCCTCAATTGCTTTCCACCTTATTATTCTGAAGCAGTGTCTCTCACTGGAACGGGAACTCAGCCATCAGACTAGGCTAGCTGGCTGACAAACTCCACAAGTCTCCCTCCTAACTGACCCCTTCTCCCCATCGATACCTTTCTGTGATAGAGTTACAGGCTCACACTACCCCTGCTTGAACTTTTATGTGGATGCTGGGGATCCAAACTCAGTCCTCTTGCTTTCAGGGAAAGCGTTTTACCCACAAAGTCATCTCCCTAGCCCCTGTCTTTGCTTAACAGCAAAGCACAGCTAATTCTTCAACTTGAATCTCCTCCCTTCTAAAGGCAGAATCCTTGGCTGGCTAGAAAAAGAATATGAGTAACCAAGCCCATTTCTCCCAGACTTGTGTGCTGGCCTTCTTTCCTCAAAGGCCAAAGCTCCCAAGCTGCCCTCCACTTCAACATCACCAATAAAGACACTCCTTCCACTCGGGAGGCAGAGGCAGGCGGATTTCTGAGTTCGAGGCCAGCCTGGTCTACAAAGTGAGCTCCAGGACAGCCAGAGCTATAAAGAGAAACCCTGTCTTGAAAAACCAAAAAAAAAAAAAAAAAAAAAAAAAAAGACACTCCTTCGCTGTATCATTCTCTCTCCAAACTCAGTCTTTCAGGCTCCCATGAGCATCTGCATTTGTGGCCCATATTACTTTATAACTTCTCCATGACTTTTTCTGGAAAGATCCAAGTCTTTCAACTCTTTGGAATCCAAGTTCTTCTTCTGCAAGATTTCTGGTATCTGTGCCCTCTTAGCACATCCGGTGTGTGCATCCTCACCGACGGCGTGTATATCCTCACATCCGATGTGTGCATCCTCACGGACGGCGTGTATATCCTCACATCCGGTGTGGACCTCCTCTGCTCTGTCCCACCCCAGGCTGCTCCCGGAGCTCACAGGTCTCATCCATCTGGTTCCCATCTGGGTCACACAGACCAAAGACACTCGCTCAGGTTCTCTGACCCACCAGATGCCCTTCCTAACCCCTTGAGGCTGACCCCAGTGGCGTGATGTTCAACCCATCCTGTCACTGAAGGTTTGACTAGCAAGGCCTTAGGAGTGGGCCCCTCTTAGGCACTTCAGCTCTGTTTACTCTCGCCCGTTCTCCTTTCTCCCTCTCAGCCCAGGAAATACTGCTTTGGTTTTCCTGCCTGAGGCAGGCAGGGGAGCTGTCTGTGAGTCACTTCATTGTCCTTACCCTGTGGCAAAATTTCCTCAAGCCTAAACCTTCAATCCTCCAATAAGATTTAAGCTTTGTAACCACGCCTTCTTTGAATTATAAACAAAACCCTTTCTTCTCTCAAAGGCTTGGCTGGTACAGAGCCGAAGTCCTGTGGTTTCAGGCTCTTTTGGTAGGCATGACTATAAAATCCACTCAGACCTTCTTTGCATTAATTGCTTCTTTGTAGACAGTGTCTGCTCACACCACACAATGAATGTCATTATTGGAAAGAGGGGAAACTGCACAATGACTTTAGGAGACTGGAAAAAAAAAAAAAAAACAGAAAAAGCACTCTTTCAGGGGCCATGAGATGACTTAGCAGATGGAGCTACATGCCAAGCAAGCCTGACAGCTTGAATGCAATCCTGACAGTGGAAGGAGGGAGCTTACCCAGAAGTTAGTCCCCTGGCCCTCACATGCATGCTGTGGTGCATACTTGTGGACACACACATATGTTAGTAATAAAAAAAAAAAATAGGAGAGTTGGAGAGATGGCTCAGTGGTTAAGAGCACTGATTACTCTTCCAGAGGTCCTGAGTTCAATTCCCAGGAACCACATGGAGGCTCACAACCATCTGTAAAAGGATCTGATGCCCTCTTCTGGTGTGCCTGTACTCATATATATAAAATAAATAAAACTTTTTAAAAAAAATTTAAATGTAAAGTGCTGACATCTCTGAACACTTACCCCAGAATCTCTTTAAAAATGGTGTGGGCTGGGGCTGGAGAGATGGCTCAGCAGTTAAGAACATTGACTGCTCTTCCAAAGGTCCTGAGTTCAAATTCCAGCAACCACGTGGTGGCTCACAACCATCCGTAATGAGATTTGATGCCTTCTTCTGGTGTGTCTGAAGACAGCTACAGTGTACGTACATATAATAAATAAATAAATAAATCTTTAAGAAAAAGAAAGAAAGAAAGAAAGAGAGAGAGGAGAGAGAGAGAGAGAAAGAGAGAGAGGAGAGAAAGAGAGAGAGAGGAAGGAAGGAAGGAAGGAAGGAAGGAAGGAAGGAAGGAAGGAAGGAAGGAAGGAAGGAAGAAAAATGGTGTGGGCTAGCATTGAAATAATTGCTGATACTCTAATTTTGTTTTACTCTTTATTCTTCTTCAAGAGTGCAGTCAGCCTTTGGAGGTGTTTGGTGAACCTTGTCCCAACTGCCTGAGTCCTGCAAAACCACATTCCCTGGGACAGAAGTAGCCTTTTAAAGTATGAAACAGTTATATATAGAACATTTTTCTATAAGCAGGCATAGATGTTTCTAGTGGAGAGAATGAAAAAACAACACACATGCTCGTTTAGAACGGGTGGCTGCATTTCCATCCTCCTTACTCCTTCTCTTCCCCAGCGTAAGCAGTTTTTAGGGGGCGAGGGAATGAGGTTTTTTTCCGAGGAATGCAGGCACCTTGGAGAACATCCATCTAAAAAGTCTGTTTAGCTCATGGAACAGACGGTGGTTTATAAATAATCTTCTTTGGAATACGGAATGAAACCGAAGTAGAACAGAGGAGAGCCTGTGCCGGGGACTGACAGGCTTGTCTCGCTTTCTCTACCCCACTGCTCTCCCTCCTTTACTTAAAATATACGTGTCCTGTGTGTGCGTGCTGTCACTGGAAGTCAGAAGAGAGCACTTGGAACTTCAGTTACAAGCACTTGTGAGCCGGGCGGTGGTGGCTCACACCTTTAATCCCAGCACTTGGGAGGCAGAGGCAGGCAGATCTTTGAGGCCAGCCTGGTCTACAGAGTGAGTTTCAGGACAGCCAGGGCTACACAGAGAAACCCTGTCTCAAAACAAACAAACAAAGCACTTGTGAACCATGTTGGAAACTGAACCGGGTCCTTTGAAAGGAGGGCTGGTGAGATGGCTCAGTGGTTAAAAGTGCTGACTGCTTTTCCAAAGGTCCTGAGTTCAAGTCCCAGCAACCACATGGTGGCTCACAACCATCTGTAATGAAATCTGATGCCCTCTTCTGGAGTGTCTGAAGACAGCTACAGTGTACTTACATATAATAAATAAGTAAATAAATATTAAGAAAGAAAGAAAGAAAGAAAGAAAGAAAGAAAGAAAGAAAGAAAGAAAGAGAACAGGAAGTGAGCAATCTCTCCAGCCCAGACTTGCAGACTTGTTCCCTCTTCGTCTCCCTCCCGACTTCTCTTCTTTTTTTTTTTTTTTTTTGGTTTTTCGAGACAGGGTTTCTCTGTGTAGCCCTGGCTGTCCTGGAACTCACTCTGTAGACCAGGCTGGCCTCGAACTCAGAAATCTGCCTGCCTCTGCCTCCCAAGTGCTGGGATTAAAGGTGTGTGCCACCTCGCCCGGCTCCGACTTCTCTTCTTATCCATCCATTCGTTCATTATTTTTTTATTTATTTTAATTTAAGGGAGGGACTAATTATGTAGCCCTGCCAGCATGGAGCTCTCTATGGCCTCGAACTTGGAGATCTGCCTGCCTCTGCTTCCTGAGTGCTGGGATTAATGGCACATGCCTGGCCTAACTTGTCCTTCATGGTCTTCTTTGGTCTGTGCTTATTTCAGTAAGAAGGGCCAGTGTGATGACTCAGCGGGTAAAGGTGCTTCCTGGCAACGCTGATAACCTGGGTTTGATTTCCTGAACCACATGGTGTAGGGAGAGTGCATATTCTCACGAGTTGTGTAGTAACCTTCACAAAAGCACCATGGCACACATAGGCACACATGCGTACTTATGTACAAAATCGTGTGTAATTTTTAGAAGAACTTTCATTAAGAAGACTGAAGGCAATTGTGCTCCTCTTCTGAGCAAGCCCGCCACAGACACAGACAAGGGACAGATTTCTCCTTCTAAACCTCGGTGATTTCTCTTTAGACACAAGGCAGGTACAGTGTGGTACCTGCTTCTATTTGGATGTAACCTTATTCTGGGTCTCAGAAATGAATCCTGAGGGATAAGAATTCACGTACGCCGGGCGTGGTGGCGCACGCCTTTAATCCCAGCACTCAGGAGGCAGAGGCAGGCAGATTTCTGAGTTCGAGGCCAGCCTGGTCTACAAAGTGAGTTCCAGGACAGTCAGGGCTAAACAGAGAAACCCTGTCTCGAAAAAACCAACCCCCCAAAAAAAAAAAAAAAATTCAATACAACAAATTGAAGAAGCAGACTGTGAAGTGTTTATCTGTTTCTGTCTCTCCCTCCAAATGTTAAACAAGTTTGAGCAAGTAGATAGGGCATTCAGCTGAATTTGTGGTTTCCTGAATTTGTGGTTTCCTAAAGCCATTCCATCACAAAGCACCTCTTAGGAACCAGACTGGAATGTTAATCTATATTTGGTAAAACTTGAAGAAGGCAGTTTTTTTACTGTTTTTAGACATTTGAGGCTTATGTAACTTTTAACTGTCTTCTTCACCTTAGTTAATGGCTACAGATACAGAAAGATGTGTGTTGTCACCCCAGCACCCAAGGGGTTGAGGCAGGGGGATCACCACGAGTTCAAGGCCAGCCTGATCTACTGTGTAAGTTCTAGGCCAGACAGGGCTACAGGTTGAGTCCCTGTCTCAACCTCTCTCCACCAAAAAGAGACAGAGAGGGAAAAGAACTACATGACCACAACCCATAAGACATTTTCTGTAGAATAATGGTAAAAGCCTTATCTGGCAATAATGTTATTTTGGGTTGGGGTTCAAGACAGGGTTTCTCTGATGCCCTGGCTGTCTTAGAACTTCCTCTGTAGACCAGGCTGGCCTCCATCTCAGAGATCCACCTGCCTCTGTCTCTCAAGTGCTGGGATTAAAGATGTGTGCCACCATGTCCAGTATACTTTTAAATTTTTTATTTTAGGGGTATGATTTTGTTCCAGGTTGTATTTCTTTTCTTTTTTTGGTTTTCGACACAGGGTTTCTCTGTATAGCCCTGGCTGTCCTGGAACTCACTCTGTAGACCAGGCTGGCCTCGAACTCAGAAATCTGCCTGTCTCTGTTTCCCAAGTGCTGGGATTAAAGCCGTGTGCCACCACTGCCTGGCTATAAATACATGTTTTAAAGATTAAGAAAAATATCAGGCAACGGTGGCACATGACTTTGATCCTAGGATGCAGGAGGCAGAGACAGGAGAATCTCTCAGTTCAAAGTCAGCCTAGTCTACAGAGCAAGTTCCAAGACAGCCAGGGATACACAGAGAAACTCTGTCTTGAATATCCCTACCATCTAAAAAAAATTAAGAAACTGATGGATTGTGGAGGAGCAGACATCTGAAGGAAAACATATCAGGCAATAAATTGGCTGAACAATGGTTGGTATTCCATTACCCACAGGGTGACAGTGGGCTGGACTCATCATGACAACTGGTGACTCACTCATGGACTGTGTTTCCTGTCCTCACACTGTCAGGCACTGCTGAGTTAGGAATTCTAGCTCGTGGTGCGGAGTACAGAGGGTGTGTCTTCCAAGAGATGCATCGAGGGGGTTCTATTACCCTGGAGTCTATGACTATCCACCCAATAACCACTTGAGCGTCCCATGCTGTGCACTAGCACACAAAGAGTTACTGAATTGTGCCGGGCGGTGGTGGCGCACGCCTTTAATCCCAGCACTCGGGAGGCAGAGGCAGGCAGATTTCTGAGTTCGAGGCCAGCCTGGTCTACAAAGTGAGTTTCAGGACAGCCAGGGCTATACAGAGAAACCCTGTCTCGAAAAACCAAAAAAAAAAAAAAAAAAAAAAAGAAAAACCAAAAAAAAAAAAACAAAAAACAAAGAGTTACTGAATTGAAGGATGAAGCTCAACTGGTAAGCTGTTTGCCTAGCATTCATGAAGCCTTAGGTTCAGTTCCTCAAATGGCGTAAACTGGGTATAGTGATCCATGCCTGTAATCTTAGCACTCAGTGGTAGAGACAGGGGGATTCAAAGTTTAAAGTTATCTTCAACCACACAGTGAGTTGTGGACCATCCTGAGAAACATAAGAACCTTATCTCAAGGACAAAAACAAAAAGTGACCTCGTTGCAGTGCTACACTGAGACTTGGGTCTTACGTGTCCCACACAGGTCCGTGTGGGAAAACTGGATGTCTGTGAACTGCACAGTAAGGACTCAGACCCCAGTGCTGTGCGTTGTGAAGGCTTTGTCCGAAGCATGGCCTCCCGGCTTGTGGAGAAGCTTCTGGGATCTAGCGGTGGTCTTCAGCTCTTGTGCATGAGCTCCGATGGAGCCTGTGGGATGCTCCTCTCTCTTCTCTTTCTCCTTTCTAACCACGCATTGAGTGGATTTGCTCTACCATACTTTCCCAACACATGTGCTTTTTTGACCTAGGCCCAAACAATAGAGTCATCCAGTCTCGGGCAGAAACAACAGCATTGTGAATCCAGTACCGCTTTTCTCTTCACAGTTATTGCAGACATTTGCTATCTAGATGAAGAGCTACCATGAGGGGTGATGGTTGGGCCACCAACAAAGACCAGCAGCATTGGTGCTGAACTTGGCAGGGGGTGGGGGGTTATCCTGGGGGACATATATCAGTACCTGCATGTCCAGTGCTAACTTTAAATGAATGCTCATGGCAAGCAAGCACAATTAATGATTCATACACCCCCCCCCCCAGAGGGGGATGAAAACCTGAGTCACCAATAGGCAACAACCCAGAGCTGCTGAATGCTGCCCAAGGGTGGGAACACTTGGAATGGGTGGGAATAGATTGGAGCCGAAGCATATCAAAGCTGCCCTGAGACCAGTTTCTTTGAGGGAATACAACAGCTCATTCTCTGACCCCTCGCCTATTGAGTTACGAAACAGTTAAAAACTGGCCACGACCTCACAGGCTTTGGGATTGGCTGGACTAAGTAGGGCGCAGAACCAAGTGGATCAGATTTCTCTTCCACTGTGCCACGTTCTTTCAGCAAACTCCCTGAGGTCCTGGTTGTAGCCATCCGCTATGTGGAGGATTAGTCTGGAAGCCATTTGCTCGGCGCTGTGCTTTCTCTTTGCCCTGGGGCCTCAGGGCCTCTGCTATTCAATATGCCTGCAGCTGCCTTTTCAGCCCTTCTACACACACACAAGCAAAATTGGAAATGGTAGAGAGTTTACACCCTAGTCCAGGGAGGATAGAAACTAGCAGGCAAACATTCCTCCTGGAAAGGACAATTCTGAGATATGCTTTAGGTCCAGGCTCTTCAAAGAGTCCGGACTCCACTCAAGTCAAGCTCCATGTCCCAGAACCTTTGTACTAACATTGCTCTCTGCCCCACATGACTCTTCCCAGTCCCGTACTGGCACTTTCTTGTACCAAACACATGATGATAATTGTTTAGTTCCTGGTACTCTGCAGGGACCTTCTCATGGTTTGTAGGGTTTGCCGGTTAGTGTAACACATGCTGCATGGGGTTCCGATTACAGGCTTTCCCCACGTTTGCAACTAGAGAGCAAATGTGCACAGCTGGCCCTTGGAAGGCAGTGTGGTGAGATCCTGTGTCTTCACCAGTAGGGAAGGTGCCTCAGGGAAAACTGAGACGCTGGCTGTAACATTTGTGTTAGAAGACCGAAAAGACAAAGGGCTCGCAGCCAGGGTCATAGATAGAAAGAAAGAAAGAAAGAAAGAAAGAAAGAAAGAAAGAAAGAAAGAAAGAGAGAGAGAGAGAGAGAGAGAGAGAAAGAGAGAGAGAGAGAGAGAGAGAGAGAGAAAGAAAGAGAGAGAGAGAGAGAGAGAAAGAAAGAGAGAGAGAGAGAGAGAAAGAAAGAGAGAGAGAGAGAGAGAAAGAAAGAGAGAGGAGAGAGAGAGAGAGAGAGAGGAAGAAAGAGAGAGAGAGAGAGAGAGGAAGGAAGGATTAAGAAGTTGGGGTGATGGTTCAGTGGCTCAGTCTTTGCCACTCTTGCAGAGGGCCCCAAGTTTTCTTGGCTGTGTTCTACCAACCATGTTGGTTGGCTCACAGCAGCCTGTAACTCAAGCAATAGGGGATGTGACACCCTCTTCTGGCCTCTGCAGGCACCAGTATACAGGTGTGCACACACGCAGCACAGACAACTTAAAACCTGAAAAAAACTTTTTATTGATTCTTTGTGAGTTTCATAGCATGTACCCCAGTTCCACTCATCACCCCATCCCTTCATATCCACACTCTGCCCTTGCAACCTCCCCTGCCAAAATAAAAAATATATATATAAAAGAAACTAAACAAAACAAAGCATAGAAAACATTTCATCATGGAAGCTGTAGTGTGTCACAGCGTGTCCCACAGCACACCCTTTTGCCCACACATCTTCACTTGCAAATGTTCATTGCAATGAGTCATTGGTCTGGCTCAGGGCCTCTGGCTTCTGCTACATCATCAATATTGGATCCTCACTGAGGCTCCTCTCAGTTATCCTGTAGTTGTCCTGTGTCACAGAGATTCTGTACCTTTGGATCAGCACAGCTGACCCTTTCACATGATCCACAGTTCATAGATAAGATAGATTTTGGGTTGGATCAGGTCAAAGCCCTGGATCTGGGCCTGGGTGGTAGCAGTGTGGGTCAGCCTGCCTGCCAGCTCTCCAGCACTGCCCCAGCTAGGTGACCCAACGACACTGCTGCCAGCAGGGGGCAGGATCAGCTCACATGGCTCATTGGCACTCAGGATACCAGAGCCAGCTCCACTGTGCTTCCCAGTCAACATGGCGGGTCCACTCTCCCAAGCGCCTCGGCAGAGGGGCTGGGCCAGCTCTCCCACTCTCATGATGTTGGGGCTAGCTCATCCATGCCTTCCCCATCGGGAACATGGGGACATTTTCACTGTGTTGGCCAGGATTGTACTGCAGCTGGTGAGGGACAGGGAGGGACAGCTCTCCCAACTCTCAACTGCTGCAGGAGGCAAAGAAAGGCTGGAATCAACTCTGCACAGCCCTTGGACATCAACATGGTCCTAGACCAAGAAAGTCTGCATGGTCTTCAGTGGTGATATGAACCAGGGACATCGACACTGACCCCTGCTGCTGCATAATCATGTATCCAGACATGGCCCTCAGCCATAGCACAGTCTGGGACTTCACCTTAGGCTCCAGGGGCCAGGCTGGCTACTCACAACAGGCTACTCCTCTGTGTCCTAGTGTCTCTGGTTCCATCTCTTTTCTTTTTCTTTCTTTTTTTTTTAAAGATTTATTTATTTATTTATTATATGTAAGTACACTGTAGCTGTCTTCAGACACTCCAGAAGAGGGAGTCAGATCTTGTTAAGGATGGTTGTGAGCCACCATGTGGTTGCTGGGATTTGAACTTCTGACCTTCGGAAGAGCAGTCAGGTGCTCTTACCCACTGAGCCATCTCACCAGCCCCCATCTCTTTTCATAATGCTCAAACTGTTCTGCCTTTTTCTCTCCCATCTGTCACCCCACACTTGCACATTCTAGTGGCTCCACTGAAGGCAGGCCATGCATGTAGCTGGCAGGCCTCTGGATGACCTCCTCTGCTTGGGCCATGTGGTGTGGCAGCAAGTGGGCCTGTAGGTGTCTCATGTCTGCCCATGTGGCATAGTGGTGGGCGGATCTATGGCTATCTTCCTTCTCCCCCTCTGCATGGCATGGTGGTAAGCCGGTCTCTGGGTGGCTTCCTCCTCCCTAGTGTTATGTGTCAACAGGTGGGCCTCTGTGTTTTCTCTGTCAGGCCTCACCATGTGGCATGGCTACAGGAGGGCCTTTGTGTGTTTTTGGCCTGCTCGTGCAGCGTGGCAGCAGGCTGGTCTCTTGGAGTTTTCCCCCTCCCTCTCTCCCCCAACTGCACCACACACACACACACACACACACACACACACACACACATTTTAAAAATATATAAAAACAAAATAGAATCAGGAACAACCTGACATGCTATGTAAATCAGTAAGATGTGGATAGGAGGAGATGAGAGAGCGAGAGCGAGCGAGAGAGAGAGAGAGAGAGAGAGAGAGAGAGAGAGAGAGATTTTGAATAATTGGGTACAATTTCTATTATATAGTAAACTGGTGGAGAACAGGAGAGAGGGAGGCAGGAAGTATGAATTGAAGGATGTTCACCGTGTCCTTGGGAATTGGTTAGGTAATGACGTCATGTCCAGAGCCAGACATCAGGCATATTCGAAATTACTGGATTTGACTGTTCTTCATGATATCCCAATAGAGCTAACTAGTGTGGAACACAGGCCTGAAGCTTAGGAAATACATAGAAACAGAGAGGCTGTGCTTTTTTCAAATTACTATGAAAACATATTTGCATGTGTTCATGTGTGTGTGCATGGGCACATACAGAGGCCAGGAGACAGTCCCATGTGACCTCATGAGCCATTCACCTTGTTTCTGAGACTGGGTCTCTCATTTGCCCACTGACTAGGCTGAGGTGGCTGGCCAACAAGCCCCAGGAATCCACCCGTCTCCACCTCCCCACCACAGGGTTACAATCCCTCACCTGTTTGTGTTGAGGAAGTGTGTCTGAACTCAGGTCCCCAAACTTGAGCAACAAGCTATCTCCTCAGTCCTGCTGAAGTTTCTCAATAATGATTTAGTGTTCTGGGAAAAGCCTGCCATCGTCTCCCTCCCTCCCGCCAGGCCAGGCAGTGGCTGGTCTTCCTGTATTACAGTCCCACTCTGCGGTCAGTTTCAGTACAGACCTTTGACCTTCCTAGTGTGAGGAAAAAGTAAGTTCAGGAGAAGGCTTTCATAGCCTGGATTTTGAAAACAAAGAGGCAAAGAGGACACCAGCAGGAGACTGATTTAAGTGGGGGACCAATAAAGGAGGTAGCTTCCCCAACCCCATAAGAAGCCATATAGATGGGTGTTGCCAGGGAGGGAGGGCTCCCTTCCTGGCCCATCCTCACTGCTGAGTGTCAATGTGGGACAATGGCTGTGTTTCCTGATAACTGTTGGAGACCTAGAAGGAAAGGAGGTCTGCTACTTCCTGTGTGAGCTTTACACCGCTCTTTGGCTGGTGTACTCCAGCACAGTAGCTGCCCACAAAGTGACTGCATGGTGTTCATGATTTTATCTCTAGGGAAGTCGGGAGGAGTTTCTACCATCCCCAGAGGTGGAGGGGACAGGCTGACTGCCAGTGAAGCAGGAGCCTTTAGAGATGGGTTACCCACTAGAGGGTGATGGGAAAGCCAACAGCAGGTCTGTAAATTCAGTGGAGTGAGCCGACTAAGATGATAGGCTCTCATCTCCATGGCCATACCGTGTAAAAGTAATGTGGGCTTTTCTATGCCCACTCTAGGTCCCTTACAAAAGACACAGAGACTTTATATTTATTAAAAAAGCTTTTTGCACTATAGCTGGGCAGATACTTATCTATTTTAATCTTATTCTAACCTGTCTATGACTGCCTGCTACCCAGTCAACATGCCCCACTATTTGTCAATTTAGGCTTGCTGCTCCTGGTCAAAGCCAATCTCCTGGTGAATTAATCTCTCTCTCCTCTCCCTCCCCCTTCCCTCCCCTCCCCTCCCCTCCATTTCCCTCCCCCCTCCCCTCCCTCTCCTCTCCATTTCCCTTCCCCCTCCATTTCCCTCCCTCATCCCCTTCCCTCCCTCGTCCCCTCCCCTCCCCCTCCCTCTCTCTCCCTAGTTCCCCCCAGAGACCCTCTTCCCTGGATTGGGAGTCTGGCCTTCTCCTCTCCTGCCCAACTATTGGCTGATGATCTTTTTCTTAACCAATCAGAGGTGATGGAAAACAAGTTTTACACAGCACTGAGACAGGAGATGCTTGACATTGCCAAAATTTAAACGGAAAACCAGATCTTTGGATCCAGAAATCAGCATATGAATACACAGTGCACACAAATATCCCCCGACACTACATAGGTTTCCTGTGCTGAGATTTGAGTCACTGAAAAATTAACAACAGGCACATTAACATTTCAGGGTTCATTTGAGCAAAGGCTGGTTTATAAATAGGGTGACAGAATCTACAAAGGTTCAGATAACACCACCTGAGTGAGTGAGCAGAGCGGACAATGAGTGTTTCTGTTTTTTTGTTTTGTTCTAATTTGGTTTGGCTTGGTTTCTGCTTTCCAGGCCAGGTTGGCCTCTAAGGCACAAAGATCTGCCTGCCTCTGCCTCCTGAGTGCTGGGATTAAATGCATCGGCTACCACGCCCAGCTGACAGCTTTTAAAAACTAAATTGGAAAGTAAAGAAATTACTTGAGGGATAGCCTGGTCTACAGAATAAGTTCCAGGACAGCCAGGCCTACACAGAGAAACCCTATCTTTAAGAAAAAGAAATCTCTGGAAGGTCCTGAGTTCAAATCCCAGCAACCACATGGTGGCTCACAAACCCTGTGTAATGAGATCTGACGCCCTCTTCTGGGATGTCTGACGTCAGCTACAGTGCGCTTATGTATAATAATAAATAAATCTTAAAAAAAAAAAAAAGAAAACAGGAGCCGGGCGGTGGTGACACACGCCTTTAATCCCAGCACTCGGGAGGCAGAGGCAGGCGGATTTCTGAGTTCGAGGCCAGCCTGGTCTACAAAGTGAGTTCCAGGACAGCCAGGGCTATACAGAGAAACCCTGTCTCGAAAAACCAAAAAAAAAAAAAAAAAAAGAAAGGAAGAAAGTCAGCAAGATGGTTTAGCAGGCAGCTCTTGCAGCTGATCCTGATGTTCTGAGTTCTCTCCTGGGAGAGAACTGCCTCCTGCAAGCTGTCTTCTGACCACCCACCGCATGCCTGTGCACACTCACGCATCCTCTTAGTCAATCAATCCATGCCAAAAGAAATGATTTGGTTGGCTTCAGCTTGGTGTCTGCATTACGTACGAGCTAAGACAGGATGGAAAACAGGGAAGATGGTGGACTCAGGAATATTCAAGCTACTTACCAGATGAGAATGAAGAATCCCGGCAGAAGAGAGTGGGCTCAGTGGGTAAAATGTCTGCCTTGCAGATGTGAGGACCTTAGTTCTAGTCTCATAATCCATGTCAAAAAGTTGGCTTTGGCAGCATATGCTTTTACTCCTGGGCACCAGGGAGAAGACAGAGGAATTCTGAGGGTTGCTGGCAGATCACCCTTACCTACCCAGGGAATTTCAGGTCAGAAACAATAAAAGTAACATAATAGGGTGGGGAACAGAAGAAGGAGAAGTTGCCGGATGGTACTTCTAAGGTGAACCTATGGTCTCCATACACCATGCACACCAACACTCACACTGCACACACACACACATGCACAAATGAAATCCAACACAACTAGCCTTTTCATGAGGACTTTTCCCACTGCCCAGCTATAAACCTGCAGCTTATTATGATTCCTATCAGAAACCTCAGTTACAGTAGAAGAATGTATCCTGACTCCTTGTGCAAGCCTAGTGGCTCCTGATTTTATCTTACCTGACTGTAATACTGTAATTCAGGGAACCTCTGGAGCCACCCTAGAATGTTACTTAACAAGAAGAGAGAAAAAAGGGTTTCTTAGCAACCCTTTGAGATGTAACCTGAGACCACCAGAATGATATGTATACAGCTTACACACTAAAGCAGTACTTTTCTTTTTTTTTTTAGCAGTACTTTTCTTTGAGAAGCCCACACCCACACTCTCCTCTATGCTTTATTCTCTCTTATTTCTTTTTTTTTTTTTAAAGATTTATTTATTTATTATATGTAAGTACACTGTAGCTGTCTTCAGACACTCCAGAAGAGGGCGCCAGATCTCGTTACGGATGGTTGTGAGCCACCATGTGGTTGCTGGGATTTGAACTCTGGACCTTCGGAAGAGCAGTCGGGTACTCTTACCCACTGAGCCATCTCACCAGCCCCTCTTCTTTATTTCTTTCTCTCCCAAGACAGGGTTTCTCTGTGTAGCCTTGGCTTTCCTGGAACTCAATTTGTAGACCAGGCTGGACTTGAACTCACAAGAGATCTGCCTGTCTCTGCCTCCCAAGTGCTGGGATCAAGTGGGTGTGAGCTACCACTGCCTGGTTTCTTCTTTCTAGTTTTAATAAACTCCAACTCTGCTTCACACAGGTTAGTCCTGAAATTCTTATCTGTGGCCAAGGATCTAGTTTTGCCCCAAGAGAGGTCTCTGCAGACCTCAGGTCGATGCAGTCGACAGTGTGAAACCTTGTCTCCCTCCCTGCGGCTACTGATTGGAATTATGTGAAAAGTCCCTCTGTGGAGATCCCGTGAGTTTCTGATTGGGTAAGCTGAGGTTTGATCCCCCAGTTCCCAGTGGGCTTCAGGTTGCTTCCTAAGCAGATAGGGTGGCTGAAGCCTTCCATGGCTATTCAAGAACTTATTTCAACATACTGATAAGAGAATAAAAAAAGAATGATCTGAGCCAGGCGTGGTGGCGCACGCCTTTAATCCCAGCACTCGGGAGGCAGAGGCAGGCGGATTTCTGAGTTCGAGGCCAGCCTGGTCTACAAAGTGAGTTCCAGGACAGCCAGAGCTATACAGAGAAACCCTGTCTCGAAAAAACAAAAAAAAAAAAAAAAAAAAAGAATGATCTGAGTTAAAAATCTGAACCAACTCGAGGTCTGGAATACCTACATCGCTATTCTTAAAAAATTACCATAACCAATTATCACATGTATTACTGTTCTTCAGAAGAACAGAGCAGATAGAACTTCGGCTACGTGAAAGGGAGAATCATGAGGAACTATGTTCAATCCCTAGAATTCACATAAAGATGGCAATAGAGAAAAGACTCTATCCAGGCATGAACACACACACACACACACACCCTCCGTGAAAATCCCATAGAGCTGAGGAATACAGAGAGAATGTGGGTTTTCCATTTAAATAGCTTCCTCAACTTGAGGTTAGATATTGGACCACCGGTTAACCACTTCTGTCTTTTAAGTTCCTTTTAACTTCTGAAGCTAGTTTCACAAGGTCCTCCCTGCTTTCTGCTGCAAGAGAACAAGCACTCCCTCCCTTTCAGCCTATGCAAGCTCCTGCCTGCTTAGTTCTTCCTTAAGAGTCCCATTTAATGGAAAGAAGAACTGTGATTCAAATACCAGGATTTGGAATTATCATTATCAAATGTTTCTGATCATAATCTCATGGGGGATTTCTCAATGATCTGACTGCCAATTTCTTCCATCGTTAAATATTAATACCAGTAATGGAATTGACTTCTGATCTTGTTTGAAATAACATGAATGGCCTACTTAAGATTAAATGTAAAAAATTACACAGTGCCAGGCGTGGTAGTGCAGTTTTAATCCTGACTCTCAGGGAGCAGTGGCAGACAGATCTCTATGAGCGTGAGGCCATTCTTAGTTCTACATAGTGAATTCTAGGACAATTCATGCTACATAGTGAGAGACCCTGTTTTATTAAAAAAAATGCAATGAAGTATTAGGAGAAATTATGATTTTCAAAAGTAAGAGACACATTGAATATATTCAGATTTCCTTTTTCTTCTTCCTCCCGATTTTTTGAGACAAGTCTCACTATGTAGCTCTTGCTGTCCTGGAACTTACCACGTGGATCAAGCTGGCCTTTAACTCAGAGATCCTCCTGCCTCTCTGCCTTTTTAGTGCTGTTATTAAAATGTGGGCCACTATGATTGGCTTATTTTATTCTTAAGATCTAAGAACAGATGTGTGAGTTTATAAAGCAAAAGAGTTAATTTTACAACCACCTGTTTACTTATTTTTGAGACTGGGCCTCCAACTCAGGCCTGTACGTGCTAGAGATCACTCTATTACTAATTTACACGGCTAGTCATGATAATGTTTGGATTTAAGTCAGCTAACATTCCTGATTTTTCAGGAATACTCTACCCATACTTAGTTGCTACATCTGTCCTAACACAAATGATAAAATGTGGATTACATATTAACAGAAGTCTGACAGCTAATATGAATGAAATGGATTCTGCCAAAGGCAATTAAATATTTCGTAAACAACCAATTGCTCACACCTATCAACATTTTTCAGATGGCGACTAGTTTAAGGTTCAGAATTAGTTTAATTCTCTTGGGGAAAATTAAAATAAGATCTGTAAAAAATTTATTTATTTATTTATTAGGTAGGTGTGTTGGTCAAGAGAACAATTTGCTGCAGTCAGTTCTCTTTCCTCCATGGGGTTTTGGGGTATCGGCCTCCTGGTTGTTGCCCGAGAGGGCCTTTACCTCCTTAGCTATCTCGCGGCCCCTGCAATCGGATTTTGAGAGTCTAATTTCTGCAGTATTTTCCCACTATAGAAAAACATGCTATCGTTTTGGCCTGTAATGTAGGCTCAGGGCGGTGAGTCAGAACGATGCAGAGCTGGAGGCTAGCCTGGGAGCCCCGACCAGCCATGTCTCAAAACCTCGGAGCAGAGGCTGTCTTCTTCCCACCCCCACCCTTTCTTTAGGGCCTTGCTGCCGCGCTGTCGGCGGAGGCTCAGCTATGCAGGTTTGGATGGCCGACTCCGCCAGCCTGGTGGCTGGCCTTGAAGCCGACACCCCCCCAGATTTAGGCCTGCGCATTCCTTCCCGGGTCTTATGGCGGGCGGCTTCTGATCGGCCAGGAGCACGCTTTTCAAATGTGGCTTTAGGTTGGGGGCTCGCTAAAACGCCTAATCTGTAGGCGACAGGCTCGCATGGCGGGCTCCCAGGGAAACCTGTTGTTCGAGCAAAACCGCAAGGTAGTGGCTTTGCGGAAGAGCCACGTTTCTCGGCCCTTCCCCCACTCCACCCCACCCCCCGCCTCCTCCGGGGGCTGCAGGGCCTCCGCCGCCAACCTCGCCCGCCCTTCCCCCCACCCCCGCGCGCGCGCCGCCGCCCCCGCCGCGGGCCCCGCGACGCGCGCTCCGGACGAGCTCCTTGTTTCTGGAGTCCCGCCACGCTTGCTCCAACCCAGCCCCCCAAGCCTCGCGCGCAGCCGCAGAGCGGGTCCCGCCCCTTCCCGCCGCGCGCCCCTGCACCCCAGCGCGCTCCCGGAGTGGGCCTCCTCCGCCGCAGCGACGCCTCCTCCTCCTCTTCCTCTCTCCCTCTCTCTCTCTCTGTCTCTCGCTCTCTCTTGCCGCTGCAGCCTAGTAGGGGCGCTTCGTCCAGCATGAGCTCGGACATGGCAGCCGACGAGTCGGAGGCCCCAGTGCTCTCGGAGGACGAGGTGCGGGACGGCTGCGTGCCGCGCGTGGGTTCATCGTGGCGAGGGGTGGTCGGGGTGGGTAGCGGGGGTGGCGGGCGATCGGGGCCCTGGCTTGGCCCCGCGCTCCGGAGCAGGGCAGGCGGTGAGGGGGAGGTGGAGAGAGGCGCGCACGAGGCCGCTGCGGGAGCAGATTCCCTGCTTGCTCGCTTCGCTGCTCGGGGCCTCCCCGGGGGGCCTCCGGGGGCCCTGGCTGCGGCCTGGGCCCGCTCGCTCACCCTCTGGGAGGGCGATGGCTTGGGTGGGGCGGCCTCCCGAGACTCAGCATCCTGCTCCTGCCGCAGCGGGAGCCGACAGAACTTAGCGACTTTGCCACTATGGCTTCCCGAGGGCCAGGGTTGGGAACGAAGCGGGTGGGGGGAGGGTGGGATTCCTTCGAGTCTGCGGCCAGCGTCGGATGTGGGAAGTTCACACTTTGTTTCGAGGCCTTTGTTAGTATTTAAAAAAAAAAATGAAGGCAAAAGAAGTAGAGAAATACTTTAAAAGAACACCCAGCAGCTGTTGGCTTCAAAAACTGCAGCCCAAGGATTTGTGGCACGCAAAACCGTCTGTTACAGAAGAACAACTTAATCGCGACTTTGCCTCGCGCTCCCTGAAAGTGAGGCCCTCTTGAGGGAGGGCTTCGATGGAGCTGGCGGTTGTCTCAAATGGGTGGGGCATTAGAGACTTCGAAGTGTTTAACAGTGACCCTTTCAGATTGTGTGTGTGCGCGCGCGCGCGTGCGCGCCTGCCTGTGTGTGTGCCTGTGTGTGACTGTGTGAATCCAATATTTGGGTTTCTGTTACTTAATCTAGCGGTCACATGTGCCTTTTATCAAGAATGGACTCAAATTAGCTAGAAATTCCCAACCCCCCCAATTTTTTATTCCTTTCTCAGGTACCTCCAAACACTATTGTAATGGCGCCTTCCAATTTTTCCCCGTTTCCCTAAGAGCTTTTTGTTTATCCATAGTGGGCGCTTTATTAAGATAATTATTGCAACATACTTTGAAAACATTTGTGTGTGCGGGCGCGTGCCTGTGTGCCTGTGTGTGCGTGTATGTATTGTGGTTGGAATTTAATTTTTTAGGCAATCGTGGTATTTTTTTTTTAACATTGGTGGACTGGAGGACATATTAAATGAACTAAGCCCGGCCTAGAGAGAGGTTACTTGAGATCTCACTCATGGGGAATCTAGAAAGTTGCTGTTATAAAAGTTGTTAGGCCGGGCGTGGTGGTGCACGCCTTTAATCCCAGCACTTGGGAGTCAGAGGCAGGCGGATTTCTGAGTTCGAGGCTAGCCTGGCCTACAAAGTGAGTTCCAGGACAGCCAGAGCTACACAGAGAAACCCTGTCTTGAAAAAACAAAAAAACAAAACAAAAGTTGTTAATAAAGGGGCTGAAGAGGTGGCTCGGTGGCCGAGCTCTTGTAAAGGACCAGCGTACAGCCCCATGGTGGGGCCCCTCATAACAGTAATTCTAGCTCTGGCACCAGCACACACGGCATACATTCTCTCTCTCTCTCTCTCTCTCTCTCTCTCTCTCTCTCTCTCTCTCTCTCGGCATACATTCTTTCTCTCTCTCTCTCTCTCTCTCTCTCTCACACACACACACACACACACACACACACACACACACGAGTACATTACTGGAGCTGGGGGTAGCAGTTGGGGAAGAGAGGCCAAAGCAAAGGCCAGTGAGAGTACTGAGTCACAGGAGCGGTAAGCTCTGCTGGGCTGTTAAATGCACGGTGGGCTGAATGCTTATATACTTTGGAATGCTACAAGATGGGCTGTACAGAGGACTTAGTTAAGAGCATTTGGTCTTTCAGAGAACTTAGGTTTGGTTCCCAGCACTCACATGGTGGTTTATAGTCGTCAGAAATGATGCCCTCTTCTGACCTCTGTGGAAGTCAGCTATAGACGTGGTGCACATAAGCACATGCAGCAAGACACTCACACACTAAATAAATAAATAAACAAGCCAACCTTTAGAAAAAAGTCCAGTTCTCAGGTAACATTTAGAATGTGGTAACAGATATAGAAGGTTCTAGCTACTCAGAAGCAGCCCTCCACCTCCTCTAGCCAGGGGTGACGGTCTGCGCAGTCCCCACTATTTCATAGGAGTTAGGAGTTACTGCTGCCCTGCGGCTAGGATGCCTTTCCTGTCTCCCTGCCTGCTGCACACCCACTCAGTTTGGAAGATCCTACTGTGGCCTTGGGCTTCTGGCTGGCTTGCCCAGATGCCTCTTCTTACCTCCTTCCAGCAGAGCTAGCTGGTCACAGACTAAATATTGCTAAAGTAATCTTTCTCTGTCTCTTTTCTCCCTCTTGGCCCAGTATCTATATTCCAGATTGTCCTTTTCATCTGCCCAGCTCAAATAAAGAAAGATCTGTGTGGCCGCTAGTGGGTGCGCAGCAGCAGCTGGGGCTCGGAGCTCCCTCTGCAGTAAGGACTAACTGAACTTAGTGGAGGATCTGTTCTTCTGAAGAGCTTATGACCCAGGACCTGTTAAATTCCCATGATAAAGGTCTAGATGTGGGTTCTGGGACTCAAATTTTCTCCCCTCTTTCTGTGTCTACTTTGTGCTCACTAAGGGAGAGAGGCAGGAAGACAGACAGGGTTGTGAGCGTCTTCCACTGCAGGGCTAATTGGGTTATTAATATTCACCCAGCAGACGTTCATTAATGTTTTTGTGTGCCGTGTGCCAAGCACCAGAGATACAGAGGATAAAAGACCAGCCTCCAAGGAGTTCACTGTCTGGTGAACAAGATAGAAATGGCTTGTTTTCTGGTTGCAGTTGGAAGCTCATTCCTCTCCTTTGGCATTTATTTTCTGGTTTATCACAGAACCAAATGGCAGCTTGGAACACACCCCACCCCCCACACACCCAAATACCACATGCCCCATACATACTCACATACCACAACACCCCACACCCCCCATACACATTTTATTCTTTATTTAAAGATGAAAACATGGCAGCTGTGTCATCTCTGAGCGCAGACTAGTCAGAGTAGGCAGCCTGCTGCTGATTAAAAGTGTTTGAGCTGGGGTGTGGCTTAGTTGGTGGAGTGCTTGCCTAGTGTGTCTGAAGCCATGATTGAATATCCTTCATTGCATACAACAGATGTGTTACCCCATGCTTTTAATACCAGCACCTGGGAGACCAGCAAGAGGAGAATTCTGTGAGTTCAACGCCAGTATGATCTACATAGCAAGGTCCCGAACAGCTAGGGCTACGTAATGAGACCTCTCGGGGGGAAAAAGTCAAAGGTCATGTAGCAGTGCATCAGAGCACACATCTGTCATGGCAAGTGGAAACGGAGGGACAGAGGCTCCCCTAAGACCAACCAGAGCTGTGCTGTGAGCTCCTATCTCCAAAACAAGGAAATGGATTCAAACAAATCTGAAACAAGCAAGGAAAAAGATGAATAGAAATGGCACGGAATGTAGAGAATTGTGACTTAACCTTACAGAGTGATTAGGACTCACTGGGTGATGTGACAGAGGGTATTAAAGCATGCTGAAATTGGATCTAATACCTGCCCCCTTTTGGATGAGTTTTAGTTCTTTTTTTTTGTATGGCCTGTGGAAAGAGGTTCTGTTTGCAGAAATTTTACTATTAAAACATTAGTTAAATGAAGAAGTGTAATATAATTTACATGGTTTGCTCTGGTGGCCACTTAGGATTAACTACAGAAAATAACTCATTTCTTTTGCTTTTTTTGAAACAGGGTCTCACTGTATAACCTGGAGAACTCTGTAGATGAGGCTGGCGGGGAACTCAGAGAGCTGCCTGTCTTGCTTGCTGTGAGATTAGAGGTGCCAGGCATTCTCCCCAGAGAAAGATGAAAGAAAGGATGGAGGAAGGATATGGGCCTGGGGATTATTACCTGTTGTCCTCCCAGGGCACTGCCAGCTTTTTAGAGGCTGGGAGGCTGGAGACTGTATTCCCAGTTAGAGTTTGTGAGAAGTAGGTTTCCTAATAAGATGCACTCACTGAAGATTGGGAGGAGGGGTGTTAAAAAAGAAGGGTGTCGCTTTGGCTTTTTCTGCTGGCAAGCATACATGTATGCAGGTTGAATTTTTCTACAATTTTTTTCTACGGTTTTGAGGACTGCAGAGAAGCCTCAGTAGTTAGGAGCGCTTACTGCTTGTGTAGAAGACCTGAGTTCAGTTCCTAGCACTCATTAGGCAGCACACACACAAGCCTGTTATTTGAACTCCAGAGGATCCCCTCGCTCTACTGGCCTCCACAGGGCCCCACACACAGATACACATACACACACACAGATACAAGCATCTAATTAAAAATAATAAAGGTAAACCAAGACAAAAAAGAGTGTCAATGTCTGAGGCTGGAATTGTAGCTTAGTTGGTGAAGTGCTTGTCTAGCAAGAGCACTGGGTTTATGGGTGTGGTGGTGCATATCGGAATCACATATCTGGAAATGGAGGCAGGGGGATTAAGGTTCAAGATGCTCCTGGCTACATGTATGAATGCAGAGCATCCTGTATGTGGGCATATACTCTACTAACTTAGCAATGTCCCTAGCCCTGAATCTTTCCTACTTAAATTCATAGAAATATTAAGGAATTCTTCTGAAAATCTTTCTGAGATTTAAAAAATTACATTTATTGTTTGTGCGCACGCATGTGTATGTATTCGTGTGCCATGGTGCATGAATGGAAGTTAGAAGCAGCTTTTAGGAATCCTCTATTATGTGCGTCTCAGGAATTGAACTTGAGTCACCAGGCTTGTCAGCAAGTGTGGGTGGGGAGGTGGGGGGGACGGACGGACATGGAACCATTTTGCTGACACACTCTTTTTTTTTTTTTGGTTTTTTCGAGACAGGGTTTCTCTGTATAGTCCTGGCTGTCCTGGAACTCACTTTGTAGACCAGGCTGGCCTCGAACTCAGAAATCCGCCTGCCTCTGCCTCCCGAGTGCTGGGATTAAAGGCGTGCGCCACCACCGCCCAGCTTCTTGTGAACTTTTTTTAATTTTATTTTTTCAAGGCAGAGTTTCTCTCTGAACTACTATCACCCAGTGAATTTTGTTTCTTTCTTTTTTTTTTTTTTAAGATTTATTTATTTATTATATGTAAGTACACTGTAGCTGTCTTCAGACACTCCAGAAGAGGGCGCCAGATCTTGTTATGGATGGTTGTGAGCCACCATGTGGTTGCTGGGATTTGAACTCTGGACCTTCGGAAGAGCAGTCGGGTGCTCTTACCCACTGAGCCATCTCACCAGCCCCGAATTTTGTTTCTTATGCATGTTGTGTAAGATAGTAATTGGGTGCCATTGTTTTTATTTATTTATTTAATGTATGTGAGTACACTGTAGCTCTCTTCAGACATACTAGAAGAGGGCATCAGATCTCATTACAGATTGTTGTGAGCCACCATGTGGTTGCTGGGAATTGAACTCAACCTCTGGAAGAGCAGTCAGTGCTCTTAACCACTGAGCCATCCCTCCAGTCTGGGTGCCATTGTTAATGTCTTGTTTTTACATTTCAATATGGACTCTAGTCATTTAATAAGAGCACAAAAATATAAGGAGTTGGAGGTTGGAATTACATTGGATTTATATATTACTTTGGAGAAAATAGACAACTTATTAAATATTTTCATCAACAAGCACAGAGAATGTCTTCATTTATTCTCTCATGTCCTTCAACAGTGTTTTTAACATTACCAGTTGAAGTTTGTGCATTTTAATTTTGTTTCTGTATCTTGTACAATTTTAAACATATGTATGTGGAAAAATATGTATATTGAGACAGGGTCCTACTGTGTAGCACTGGCTACCTTGGAACTCATTATATAGTCCAGAGATCTATCTGCTGGCCTCTACCTCCTGAGTGCTGGCATTAAAACCATGTACAAATAGTAGGGGGAAGGCTCTTAATGAGGAATTATCTGAGTCAGGTTGGTCTGTGAACAGATGTGTGGAGGTTGTCTTGATGTTACTTCATATAAAAAGACCCAGTTTATTGTGAGTGGCACTCAGCTCAAGTAACTTATTCTCACCTGTCTTAGTGTCTTGTTGTCTGAGAGACACTACGACCAACAGCGAGGTGGGGAGGAAGGGCTTTACTAAGCTTACATTGGCCACATTGTAGTCCATCATTGAAGGATTTAGAGCAGGAACTCAAAACTGCAAGTACCTGGAGGCAGAAGCTACTATAGAGCCCACTTACTGGCTCGTCATTCATTGCTTGCTCAGCCTGCCTTAAAGCACCCAAGTCTACCAGCATAGAGGTTGCCTGGCCCACAATGGGCTGGGCCCTCTCACATCAATCACTAATTACAAATACTATTTTACAGTCCAGTCTTAGGACATTTTCTGCCTATTTTGAGGTTCCTTTTCTCATGACAATAGCTGTGTCAAGTTGACACAGCACAGTTAGCATGAGTCTATAAATAAAAGAGAATGAACACAGTATTACCAGGCTGTGCACTGAGTTTATGGCAGTTTGCATTATACTGAACTGTCTTACAGACTTTAGGCAGGGGTTCCAAACAATGTAAGAGGAAAGCTAACTAATGGCCAGCAAGTCTCTGCTCTTGACTGTGAGTATGTAGGAGAGCTGCTTCAATTCTTTCCTTCATTTCCCCTCCATGATGGACTGAACGATTTTTTTTTTCCCCAAGACAGGGTTTCTCTGTATAGCTCCAGCTGTCCTGGAACTCACTCTGTAGAACAGGCTGGCCTGGAACTCAGAAATCCAACTGCCTCTGCCTCCCAAGTGCTGGGATTAAGTGCGCCACCTGGCCGACTGAACATTTTTAAGCCAAATCCCCAATGTTGCTTTTTATTGGAATATTTTCCCCAGTATCTGAAATGGATCCAGAATACCTACCCTTTTTTGATTTAAACGATTTATAATCTGTAGGTTAAGAGCGCATACAACAGTGTAGTCCACAGCTTGGAGACATTACCTACACTTGCACGGACTCACATCCAACTTTTTATTTGCTGAGTCACTTGAGAATAAGTTACAGAGTTTGTGCCATTTTTTGCTGAATACTTTGTTATTCATCACTTTAGAAAGTATATTTTATTAATTTATTGAGAATTTCACAACAATGTATTTTTTTTTTAATTATGGGTATGGGAGTTTTGCCTGGATAAGACAGAAGATGGTGGCGGATCCCCCGGAAGTGATGTTACAGACACTTGTGAGCCGCCATGTGGCTGCTGGGAGTTGAATCCGAATTCCCTGGAAGAGGAGCACGTGCTCTTCACTGCTGATCCGTATCTGGAGCTCCACAACGTATGTTTTTAAAATCTTATTTATGTGTATGGGTGTTTTGTTTGACTGTATGCCTTTACATGGTGTGGATTCCTAGTGTCCATAGAGACTGGAAGAGGGCTTCTTCAGACCTTAGAACTGGACTTATAGATGGTTGTGAGCCACCGTGTAGCTGCTGGGAATTGAATCCAGATCCTTTGGAAAAATAGCTAATGCTTTTAACTGCTGAGCTATTTCTCAGCCCCAGAAATTAGTTAATTTCTTTTGAGGCAGGATCTCATAATAACACTATGTAAACCAAGCTAGTCTTGAATTCTTCTAGTGCTGGCTCCAAGGGATTAAAGTGGTTTATCACCACACCTAGCCATAGACAATGTGATTTGATCATATTTACACTGCTAACTTCTCCCCCTAGCTACCCTCAGATGATACATCTCTTTTAAGACAAGGAAATTTTCCCATGAGACCTCATTCCACTGTGATAAGCAAGATCATTGATATTTGACATATCATAGTGTGTTCACTGTTATTTATAAACTATTTAATGGTACTTAAAAATTACCTTTTCTTAGTAGTTATTACAAATGATTATGAGCTTTTGATTTCATGGCATGAACACAGCAACAATGGTAACTTCTTTAGGTATAATTTGTCATTAAAAATTTTTTATAAGAAAGCTAAATTACTATGTGTAATAACTTGACTTTAGTTCTTTGGTTTTTGTGTGTGTGATTAAATGTATCTAAAAATTATAAATTTTGTCTTTATTTTCTTTTATATAGCTTTCAGTCAGATTACTTATTTTTAAATGTTCCTTTGAATTTAGTATTCTCGTGACTTTTGTATTAGATAGATTGTAATGATGTGAAAATAAAACACCTTTTTGTATTTTAGGATGACACACGAGTTGTGAGAGTGAAGGTTATAGCTGGCATAGGCCTGGCCAAGAAAGACATCTTGGGAGCCAGGTAAATACAATGCATGAGCTTGGGGTTTAAGGAAACAGTATTGCTTAGTTTCTTTCTTGAACTTTGATTAAATGAAAATCTGAGTGATAGTAGCAAATTTTGGTACACAGTGAGATCCTTACAGGGTAAGTGGCTGATTATTTTCTTGGTATCTGAATCACTGAATTTGTAAAATTAAAGACAGTTTTAGTTATAGATTTATTATTGAGTTCTGCCCCCAGAATTTGATAACATTTTAATTCTCTAAATCCTTTAGCAGATAATAACCACCATAGTCTCTGGTTACAATAGAAAAAGTAGCTCTGAGTATCAAATGAGCAGAGCAGGGGAGTACTGGGTTGGCCACATGGGAGAGAAGCAGTGTGTGGTGGGTTCCCTTAGAGTAATTAGTCAGCCAGGGAGAATTACAACCTGAGGCAGGCCACAGCCTGAAAACCTGGAGCAGGGATTGGACTCTGGAGAAATGAGAAGAACTCTAGATTGGCAGGAAGCCTGGCAGTGGTGGGGGTTCTGGAAGAAAGAAGATCTGAGCAGAGTGATTGCCCAACAGTCTGTGACCCTTGTCCAAACAAGATAGCTAAACACAGAAAAAACAACCCAGAGGCTCTGTAACTACCCAGAGGCTCTGTAACTCAGCTTACAATGTCCACGGTACAGCATGTAGTCACCTGTTCTGTAAAGAGCAAGGGAAGGGAACACACTGTTAGTCAATAAAGAATATGTGAGCAGAATGCGATGGGAGGCAGAGGCAGGAAGATCTCTGAACTCAGGGCTAGTCTGGTCTACTTAGTGAGTTCCAGGGCTGCATAGCGAGACACTGTCTCCACGAAACAAAAATTGGGTGGAAAAGAAAGAAAGAAAGGGAGAAAGAATATATGCTCATTGTCAGTTAAAACATTGGAAGTCTCAGGAATGAAGTAGAGACATAAATAGATAAATAAATAATAAAACACAGGGGAAACTGTACAACTAAAATATAATATTTGAAATTCAAGTGCTTTGGTTGGCCATGATTTCTGAATGGATACATAGAGCAAAGATGAACTGAACATAGATTAATGGGGATCATTTACCAATTAGAAGATGATGAAGAAGAAAGGTCTGTTTGAACTACGTCCCAGAGAGCTAAATAATGAAATAAAATCTTTTTAAAGAATAAGTGTCTAAATTTGGAAAACGATCAATGAAATATACAACTGGACTGGAGAGTTGGCTCAGCAATCCTGTATTGCTCTTACTGAGGTTTCCCTGGGAACTGCCTGTGACCAACTCCAGGGGATCTGGTGCCCTCACGTGGCCTCCACAGGCACTGCACACATATGTATACACACACACACACACACACACACACACACACACAACTTAAAATCTTTTTAAAGAAGAAATGTTAAAGCAGGTTAAAGCTCCTGGTGAAGAGAAAGGAAAAGACCATCAGAAGTGATAAATACCTGGAATCTACAGATACTTTTTTTTTTAATTAATTAAAAGTTTTATTTTTGTGTGTGGGTGTTTTGTCTTCATGTATGTATTTGAACACTTGATGTCCATAGAGGTCAGAAGAGGGTATTGAGTCTCCTGGAACTAGAGTTACAGTTGACTGTGATCTGCCATGTTTGTGCTGGGAATCAAACTTGGGTCCTTGCAAGAGCAGTAAGTGCTCTTAACCTTATACAGGGCCCATTGGAATCATGACTCAACAGCCTTGTCTTATGGATTCATATTAGATAAAAGAGATAGAAGGAATACTTATGGGAATAACAGCATAAAGGATAGGGGGCGTGTCTGCTGTGACCCTGTATGGAAGGATGGTGTGGTAGCAAGCATAGGCAAAGTGAATCATTAAGGGTATGAAATAGAAAACATAATCATATCAACATATCAACAGTAATGTGAAGAATTTTAGGTTTTGTAAGAGCAGAAGTTTGGAGGGTTTTTGTTTTTGTTTGTTTCTTTTTGACAGTTTCTCTGGCTATCCTGAAATTACTTCTGTAGACTAGGCTGGCCTTGAACTCAGGTCTGCCTGTCTCTGTCTCTCAAGTGCTGGATTTAAGGGCATGTGCCACCACCACCATAGCTATGCAAGCATAGTTGTACTCTAGAGCTGTAAAAGCAGAAATTTTAAAATGAAGTTCTCGAAACAATTAAAACGCCAGTACAAAACAATTCTTTTTAAAGGGGACAGGACAAGGGAAGGAAAACATGAGTTAATATACTTGTATCCAATCATGTAATAATTACAAGCACCCACATTAGCTGCCTTATAACTGTCTGTAAATCCAGCTCCCGGAGATCCAACACTCTTATGGCTTTGGCAGGCACTACATGTACACATAACACAGAGGCATACACTGTATGCACATCAATTATGAAGCAACTTTAAAAAACATACTTAAATAAAATGATATACCTAGGTTGGGGAAAATGGATGCAAAAATGGAATGAAAAAGATTAAAGTGAATACAAGCCAGGCAGTGTGGCACATGTCTTTAATCCCAGCTATCAGGAGGCAGAGGCAGATCTCTGACTCTGTAGGCCAGCCTGGTCTACATAGAGCATTCTAGGATGGCTAGGCCTACACAAGAGTAACCCTGTCATGAAAAAACAAAACCAAAAACAATTAATATCTGCTAAAATAAGGGAAAAGTATTTTCAAATATTTCACAATGATAATAAAATCACCAGGAATGTATTAGGCAGAAATGGGTATGTGCCTGGTACCAGAACTTGCAGATGTATGGCTCAAAACTTGACAGAATTAAAGGAAAAATGAAAAATTCTATTTTGGATAAAGACACCCATGCCCTTTTCAAAATTGTTAAAACATAATTTTTGAAAAAATCAGATGAGGCTGGAGAGAAAACTCAGTCATTGAGAGTTCTTGCTGCCTTTGCAGAGCCTCATGTTGATTTCCAACTTCCATGTCTGGTATCTGGTAGCTCACAGCTGCCTCTGACTCCTGCAGGCACCAGCATTCATATGCATAGCGCCCCCAGCACATAATTAAAAAATAAATCTTTAAATAAATGATAAAAATTGTACAGTATTACCAATGACTTTGGCTTAACAACACATCCTAAAGGCTGCACAGCAAACATTCTTAACTGCAGAATAGATGTGCAAATGTATACAGTACATGGGCCTTGTGAGGATTATATACCATTAGCTGTCTGGTAATATTAACTATAGCTTAGTGTCTCAACCAAGCATGTGTTCATTGTTCACAGTCTGAATGATTCAGAAGTCCCTTGAGTCTTCACCTTGATCCCCTGTTAAAGGTCTCACGAAGTAACTCTTGTGTATCTGTTTCTAATTTGGTTATGAGGTCTTAAGAGGGGTTGTCTGTAAACTCTAGACCTGCCCTCATGATGCTCCAGAGATGTCACTGGGTTTTCAGAACCAGCTTTTGTGGTTCTTCATCCTGTGATAGAACCTCAAGTCACCAGATGTGGCTCAGGAGATTGTATATCTTGGCCAATGCCCTGTGACCTCTGGTCTGATCTGGGTCCAGGTTCTTCATTCCCTCAAAGGAGCCCATTTCCAGGAGAGAAGATGCATTCAGGATGTCATTCAAGTGAACCCAGGGATCACCTCAACAGAATCACAGAGATGGTCCATAGCTAAATAGAGAACAATGGCCTCATCAGGCAGGGGGCAGCTGGGGAGCCCCAGAGTGAGTGCAAGCATGCGTGGGTGAGAGCATTTGGGTATTGCCCATGTGAATTTCTTAAGGATTTTTTTTATGTATATGAATACAACATTGCTCTCTACAGACACATCAGAAGAGGGTATTGGATGCCATTACAGTGGTTGTGAGCCCCCATGTGGTTGCTGGGATTTGAACTCAGGACCTCTGGAAGAGCAGTCAGTCCTCTTAACCCACTGAGCCATCTCTCCAGCCCCTGCCTCTTCCTCCTAAGTGCTCGGGTTAAAGGCATGTGCCACTGTATCCAGCAATTCTTAGTTTTTATTTGTTATTATATAATTAGTTATAAAAACTACGGATGATGGGCTGGTGAGATGGCTCAGTGGGTAAGAGCACCCGACTGCTCTTCCGAAGGTCCAGAGTTCAAATCCCAGCAACCACATGGTGGCTCACAACCATCCGTAACGAGATCTGGCGCCCTCTTCTGCAGTGTCTGAAGACAGCTACAGTGTACTTACATATAATAAATAAATAAATCTTAAAAAAAAAAAAAAAAACTACAGATGAGATTAGAAAGGGAAATGCAGATGACCAGGAGTCCAGGTGAGAATACTTTGGGGAAATCAGCCTGAAACTTAACAACAGTAAAGGGGGCTTAAGAAAGGCTGGGGGTGGAGTGGGGTTGGGTGGGGTAGGGCAGGGCTGTAGCTCAGTTTGCCTAGGACATGCTAGGTTCAGTCTGTGAACCATGAAAACTGGTTGTGATGCAAGTCTAAGCGTGAGGGGTTGAGGCAAGAAAATCAGAATGTCAGCATCCTCAGCTACATAGAGTTTAGGGCCAGCGTGGGCTACATGATGACCTGTCAGGGAGAGAGGGAGAGGAAGAAGACAAATTGAGAATGGTGTAAGAACCCAGACATAAGTATTTCAAACCTTTTTCAGAGTAGATCTGAGAACAGATAGAAAGCAGACTGGATTTGGAGAGCTGTTGTGGGAGCAAAGTGTGGATAGGGGGTTGCTGTGTTGTGTGCTCTTTCCTGTGGAGCAGTGCTGTAGCCTCAGCCACACCCTCTCACTGCTGTGTAGTCTGTACAACTTGGAGAAAACGACAATAGCTGACCCTGATCCACAAAAACTGTTTGGAGCAGTGTTTGATGTGGAGTAATTTCTATGTAAGTTATTACCAACTGTTCTCTTGTAACTTTTAACTGAGAAGGGAAGAAAAAGACATTTTTGCTTTCCTAGAAGGAATTAACAGGAATAAGGAATAGAGGGGTTTCAAAATGTATTGCTAGATCATGAAAAGCTAGGACAAAGGAGGTGGTGAAATGGGCTGACTGGTGTCTTCCAAGGTGGATCATGCTAGACAAGAGTGCCCTCACTCTTTGTGCTTCAAAGACTTGTGTCTCCAAATTGTCCTTGTCCTTATCTCCCTGAGGCTGCAGAGATGAGATGAGATCTTGCTACTCTTGCAGAGAACCTGAGTTCTGCTCCTAGTACCTATTTATGTTAGATGGCTGTGTAACTCTAGCTCCAGGGGACCTGATACCTTCTGATTGACCTACATGGGCATCTGTACACACACATGCGCACGCGCGCGCGCGCACACACACACACACACACACACACACACAGAGTTATAAACATGAATAAAAAAAATAAACTGAGCCTTAAAAAAATGGAAGGGCTTCTACAACATGTTTTTGTTTGTTTTGAGACAGGGATTTAACCATGTAGCCCTTGCTGGCCTCAAATTTCCTCTGCCTTCTGATTGCTTGGATTAAAATGTGTGTCCCGCTGTGCTTGGCAGGATGCAATTTTTTGTTTTTTTCGAGACCGGTTTCTCTGAATAGCCCAGGTTGGCCTCGAACTCAGAAATCTGCCTGCCTCTGCCTCCCAAGTGCTGGGATTAAAGGTTTTTTTTTTTTTAATCTTTTTTATTGGTTCTTTGTGAGTTTCATATCAAGTGCCTGAGTACTGCTCATCTCCATTCCCTTATGTCCGTCTTTTCACCTTGCACAAACTCCCCCTCGTCCCCAATCAAAAAACCACGAAAACAAACGACAAAAAGCATGGAAAACATCTCATCATGAAAGCTGTGGTGTGTCACACTGTGTCCCACACATTTCCACTTGTAATGAGTCATTTGTTCAGGATCTCTAGCTTCTGTGATACCATCAATATTAAATCTTCGTCAGCTCTCTTCCCAGTTATCCCTTTGTAGCCCTGTGTCATGGAGATCCTGCAGCTGTATCTGCAGAACTAGCCTTGTCATGTCTCAGCTTGTCTCAGATGGGGTGGGCCAATTTCAGAACCTCTGGATCTGGGCCTGTGTGGTAGCAGAGCTGGCCAACCCACCAGCTTCTCTATTAACCTGGACCATCAGTATGAACTCTCCAGCCCTGTTCTGGCGTGGCCTCCCAATGCTGCCATTGGCAGGAGGCAGGGCTAGCTCTCCTGCACTCATACCTTTAGTTGGCTCACCTGTACCTAGGCCCCCAGAGCCAGTTCTGCTGTGCTGCCCAGGCAAGGCATGAGGCCCACTCTCCCAAGTGCTACACTCTAAATCTTTGGTCATTTTACAGATGTGGTAGTTAAAGTTTTTAACAAAGTACAAGTTTCTATAACTGCTTAGTCTGTATACAGATCCCTGGTTTTTAGGGTACAAAACAATAGAAATAATCGAACTGAAAATCTGATAATTTGAACAGTTGGACTAAATTACTACTAGTTACTACTAAAACTTATTTGTTTTTAACTTTTAACAGTGATCCTTACGTAAGAGTGACATTGTATGACCCAATGAGTGGAATCCTTACCAGCGTGCAGACAAAAACTATCAAAAAGGTTAGATTTAGCCAGCTTTCAAAGATTTTTAATAAACTTTGTTTTTTCTATGACAAGTCATTTTAAAAATAAATTACGCTATGTTTATTATCTTTTAGTCTTTGAATCCAAAATGGAACGAAGAAATACTGTTCAGAGTAAGTATTATTTTATTTTATTAAAAAATTTTTTCTTTTTAGGTACCGTTAAGTAGTCATTTACAGTATCCTAAAATAACACTTTGAAATGTGCCTACAGGTCTTTTGTTTTTTGTTTTTCTAGTTTTACGAGACAGGGTTTCTCTGTAGACCAGGCTGGCCGCGAACTCGGAGATCCTCCTGCCTCTGCCTCCCCAGTGCTGGGATCAAGGGTGTGTGCCACCACGCCCGGCTGTGCCTAGAGTTTTGAATTTTATTTATTTATTACTGGTGTGTGTGTGTAATGTGTCTGAGTGAGGATCTATCTGCACATGACATTGTGTGTGGTCGTGGTCAGAGGCCAGCTCTGTGGACTTGGCTCTCTCCTTCCACCTTGAGGTCCTGGGAATCAAACTCAGGCTCCAGGCTTACATGACAAACTCTTTAATCAGCTGATTTATTTATTTTTAAGATTTATTTTATTTATTTCATGTATATGAGTACACTGTTGCTCTATTTGGACACACCAGAAGGGGTCATCAGATCCCATTACAGATGGTTGTGAGCCACCATATGGTTGCTGGGATTTGAACTCAGGATCTCTGGAAGATCAGTCAGTGCTCTTAACCGCTGAGCTATCCCTCCAGCCCTTACACATCCTTCTTAACTCACCCCACCTCTCATCCAGCCCTGCTATTGAAGCTCGCAGCTGAGTGAGGGGCACACTTCTGCCCTTCATGTTCTCTGCAGGGTGGAGGAGATGCATTTCCAGTCTCTTGGCTGGATCATTTCTGCTTGTATTTTCCATTTTTTTTATTAGATAATTTCTTCATTTACATTTCAAATTCTATCCCAAAAGTCCTCTTGTATTTTCCGTAAAATGGTTTTTTTTGTGCCTTAGTTTCCCTTTTTTCTGTGGGCTTACACTAAGCCAGTGTTCTTAAAAAGATACCTTTTCATTTCATTTCTGCTTTTTCAATATACTTTCCACAGCTCTGATCTTGCTTACAACCCATCTCACCACCCAGCCGCCAGGCCTGTCTGCTCTCCTACCTTTGATGCCATGTGCTTCTGAGTCAATATTTATTTTGTTTCATTAAAAAAAAGTTCTTTACTTAAAAGAATGGGTGCTTGAGAGATGCTTCAACGGGTAAGAGTACTGGCTGTTCTTCCAAAGGACCTGGGTGGAATTCCCAGCACCCAGAAGTTAGCTCTCAGCTGTTTGTTGTGAACAAAACTGCTGGTTCCAGGGGATCTGACACCTCACACAGACATACGTGCAGACAGAACTCCGTAGTGCTTAAAATAAAAATCATTTAAAGGGGCTGGTGAGATGGCTCAGTGGGTAAGAGCACCCGACTGCTCTTCCGAAGGCCCAGAGTTCAAATCCCAGCAACCACATGGTGGCTCACAACCATCCGTAACGAGATCTGGCGCCCTCTTCTGGAGTGTCTGAAGACAGCTACAGTGTACTTACATATAATAAATAAATAAATCTTTAAAAAAAAATCATTTAAAAAGTTGTTTGTATGTGGATGCAACTGCATCTGTAGGCTTTTGTGAAATCCCTTGGTTTCACTCAGGGAAAAAATGCTACATGTCTGAGTTGTACGTTCAGTGTTGATGGTGGAGAACACAGAAGGGAAGAAGTCTCTGAGGTCCAGTGCAACACCAGCAAGGTGCTTCTGATGTTCATGTTCAGAGGAAGGTTTCTACTCAGAATGTCAGAACTAGGTTTTGAAACCAGTTTGGCCGGGCGTGGTGGCGCACGCCTTTAGTCCCAGCACTTGGGAGGCAGAGGCAAGCGAATTTCTGAGTTCGAGGCCAGCCTGGTCTACAGAGTTAGTTCTAGGACAGCCATGGCTACACAGAGAAACCCTGTCTCAAAGACAAAAAAAAAAAGGAAACCAGTCTGAGGTTTTAGAATCTAGAAGAAACAGCTCAGAGTTGGTTAGTCATTCCAAGGAAAGTGAAACTAACTTTAGGTTTGCTCTTTCAGTCCGAGGCTGCTGTGGCCGCCTTGGGCAGTTTCTTTGCATGTTGCTTAGAATTTTCCTTCCTTTTTTTTTTTTTTTTTTGCTTACAATTTTCTAAGATCTCCCAAGGTGCTCAGTAGCTTATTTAAAATATATTATTACTTAACTCACTGTGTTCTGCTCAGAAATATGTGCATTTTTCAGCAAACCAACATTTTTTTTGCACATCTGCTCTTGTTTTATTTTGATTCAGGACAGGGTTTGTCTTTGTAGCCCTTGGAACTTGCTCTGTAGACCAGGCTGGCCTGAAACTCAGAGACCTGCCAGTCTCTACCCCCAACGTGCTGGGATATAAGGTGTGCAGCATCACCACCTGGCTATTTATTTGTTTTTGATTTATTTACTTATTTTTAAATTTATATTATTAACTATTACATGTTATATTCATTATACTTTATTTACTTTTGATAACATTTACTTGTTAATAAAAATACTAACAAAGATGCTATAGAGAGGAATGAACTAAAAACTAAAAATTACCATCTCTACTTCTTTTTAGATTATTTCTTTGTTCTTGCTTTTTAACTGTAAGAAAATGTGAGCATTGACCATAAAAATATCCTCGATGACTTCAGAGTATAAGACAATCTGTTCTTTCAATTGATTTTTTAGGTTGGCATATAGGATACATTGTTCCATAGTAGGCTACTCAAACATTTGTCATCATTCTTTGTTCTCTGTTATCCCTTCCACAGCCCTCTGCAGTACTCACTGCCCCTCCCAGGCTGGCTCCCTTCCTCCCCCATTTACTTCCCCACTTCCTGTTATACTTTCTCCCCCCCCCCCTTCCCCCCCCCCCTCCCCACAGGGTTTCTCTGTGTAGCCCTGGCTGTCCTGGAACTCACTCTGTAGACCAGGCTGGCCTCAGACTCAGAAACCCGCCTGCCCTGGCTCCCGAGTGCTGGGATTAAAGGCGTGCGCCACCTTAGTGCAGGGTTTCTATTTTTTGCCCTCTCCATTCCCTGCCCTTTTTTGGATCTCTTCCTTTCCTGTCATGATTGCAGGTCTAATTTTGTGATCTAAACATGTAAATAAATACACACATAACAAGTTTTGCATAGAAGAGAAAGCATATAGTATTTGTCTTTCTCAGTGGCTTCTTTCACTTATACTTCTAGTTGCATTCATCTTCTTGCAAACACCATGTTTTCAATTTCCTTTTTTTCATTTTTTGTTAATTTCTACCTAATAATAAAAAGAATAATATATGAGTACATATAATCTATACACATATACTTATTGTAAATACTTAGACTTCTCATTAAAATGATTTTTCCTTATTTGTGAAAAAATATGACTTATTAAATGGCATTGACACCAACTTCTCTGTAGATACCCTCAATTCCAATGTTAACAATTCCTTTACAAAGGCAAAAGACACAAAAATTTAGCATTTGCCAAACCAGTCACCAGAGAGGGAAAATACGTCAATTTTCTTTAAAAAAAAAAAAAAGCCCCAAATCATTCCCATTATTTCATTTTTTTGTGTGTGTATGAAATAATCTGTTTTTAGAGAAAATTCTTTGAAATAATTTGTGCCTTAACAATGAGACCCTACCATTAAACATAGTATACATGAGAAATTGTCCTCCACTGTTATTTTCTTATATAGATATTAAAATATATATTACTTAAAATATACTACTGGGAAGGTAGTTTTAAGTTGATTTTTCAATAGTTGTATCAAATGTAAAGCATTAAAATAAATAAATAAAATAAAGTGGGCTGGTGAGATGGCTCAGTGGTTAAGAGCACTGACTTGTATTCCCGAGGTCCTGAGTTCAAATCCCAGCAACCACATGGTGGCTCACAACCATCCATAATGAGATCTGATGCCCTCTTCTGGTGTTTCTGAAGACAACTACAGTATACTTACATATAATAATTAAAAAAAAAAACTTAAAAAATAATAAAGTAACCAAGACTCTATAAAGCTACTGCTTAAACTTTAGGAAATGTCTACCTACTGCTTTGTTTACTAGGTATATAGGTATTGAAACAGAGGAAAAGGTCCCTGGCCGTCATGTTTTGCAAACAGTCTTTGGACTGTTCTATAAATAGAGCTGCAGACTACCCATGGCCAAGTCCAGCACTTAACACACACTGTTGTAAAGCAACAAGAAGCTCTCTTCTCCTTGTTAAGTCTGGGAGGAAACAGTTCTGACACTGCTCATTGACAGTGAACTCTAAGATAAATCGCAGAACAGTGGCTGGAAGAAAGCCTGCTCCTAATAAACCATTTACCCCAGAGCTCATGGAGACTGTGCAGTGGAGGAATGCAGTATAGAGCAGTCAGAGTGGTAACTGAAAGAACTGTTCTGTGTAGGACAAGGCACCTTCACCTGGAAGGCATAAAGAGTCCACTGTATGTGGACCACATTTTTTTCGTCCACTCAGTCTGTTGATGCTGCTGTGAATGAGAGCAGTGAATGTGGGTGTGCTAGCATCTCTCTGGGATAGGAACTTACTGGATATGTACTCAGTGTTAAATTCCAAACTGACCAGCAGCTGAGGTGCCTATTTAACATATCAAAGTGGATCTGGCCCAGATCATCCAGAAGAACATGCAGTGCTCTTGACCTGTGTGTTATCTCTCCTGTACCGATCTGGTGAGGTTTTTTTTGTTTTGTTTTGGTTTGGTTTGGTTTTTCAAGACAGGGTTTCTCTGTAGCCCTGGCTATCTTGGAACTCGCTTTGTAGACCAGGCTGGCCTGGAACTCAGAAATCCGCCTGCCTCTGCCTCCCAAGGGCTGGGATTAAAGGCGTGCACCACCATGCCCGGCTTCTGTTGACTTTTTCATTTCCAACATTTCTCTTTCTCAAAAATATGAATTTTCTCGCTAGGTTTCTATTTCACTCACATTGCTGGATTTCTCATCTGTTGAAATAGATGGTGTCGTGTGGGATGCAGCTGCGAGTTCTTCACCCATAAGTCTGTACATGTGCATGGTGTGGATCAGGGACTTTAAAGATACAAACTATCAAAACTTACTTAAGCAGAAATAGGTTGTCCAAATAGTCCGTCTTTTAAAGAAATTGAATATTGAAGTTAAAAGCATTTAGCCAAGAAGAATTTGATCCCAGTATTTCTACTGTTGAATTATGTCATACATTCTACACAGTGTTATATGAAAAAATAAAAAAGGAGGGATCATGTTGCAATTTGTTTGTAAAACCAGAAGTACTCTATTAACAAAACCAAATGTAGACCATGAGAGAATAGAACTGAACATCATTAGTATTCTAGTTTTGTTTCTGTTCTTTAAATCAGACATTTTTATGAAACCACAGTATCAGAAAATGTCATTTACTGTGATTTCTCCTATCTCTTTTGGATATCAGTACTTTCTAAATGGGTAGTAGAGAACCTAATAGATCCCTGAAAGGAAATATCTGGTGTTTGGGCAATGGATATTTCTTAGCCCACCATTTCTGTGTGTATGAGAACATGTGCACATGTCCTGTGTTTGCAGACCAAAGGACTACTTTGATCATTAAAATGTAGGTCCTTAAGGTGAAGAGAGAAGGCAGGGCTTTAGTGTAAGTATTTACATATGCACATAGACTCTAGTGTAAGCCTCGTGTGGTGGTGCATACCTGTATAGTAGATACAGGAGGATCACAAGTTCAAGGCCAGCATCTACTATATAGTGACGTTGAGACCAGCCTGGGCTACTTACCCTTTCTAGAAGAATGGACTGTTATGGTAAACCTGTAATGACAGCTTTATAGGAGCTGAAGCAGAAAGGTCACTTGAATCTAGGATTTTGAGATTAGCAGGTCTAACAGCAGAACCCCAGCTCAAACATATAGGTATACAAAATAAGACCATTTTAAAAAAATATATTAATTCTTGATAGGTGGGCTGGAGAGATGGCTCAGCATTAAGAGCACTATTGTTCTCTCAGAGGTCCTGAGTTCAATTCCCAGCAACCACATGGGAGCTCACACCCATCTGTAATAGGATCTAATGCCCTCTTCTAGTGTGTCTGAAAAGAGTGATAGTGTACTCATATAAATAATACTTTAAAAAAAGTATCTTTGCCGGGTGGTGGTGGCGCACGCCTTTAATCCCAGCACTCGGGAGGCAGAGGCAGGCGGATTTCTGAGTTCGAGGCCAGCCTGGTCTACAAAGTGAGTTCCAGGACAGCCAGGGCTACACAGAGAAACCCTGTCTCGAAAAACCAAAAAAAAAAAAAAAAAGTATCTTTAAAAAAAAATTCCCGATAGGTACAGTGACGTTCCTGTAACCCCAGTGCTAGGGGCAGAAACAGCTCAGTGGTCAATTAGCCTATTCAAAATGGGAAGTTCCCAGTCCTGTCAGAGATCCTTTCTCAAAAAATAATTGGTTGAATAAGGCACCCAACATGCACTTCTCAGTTCAACACATGTGGACCAGGTGAGCACTCTTGCATACACATGCACATATGCATACAAAATGTCATAATTCTTATCTAACGGGCTTATGAGAAAAAAAATAAGTGCTGAACCCAGTTTGATTTGCTAATCATATATTGCCCGTTCTTTGTTTTAGAGAAGAGAAGCTTAATTCTTTGATTAGAATTTGCTCAGAATGTTTTTTTTCTTCAACTTTGTATTTTCTTGTATATCTTGAGCACCTACCACAAATTCACCTATTTGACTGTAGCAGCCTTTGCTCCTCAGTAGCTCTCTTGTTTTGTGCCCGAGTGTTCTAAGCATCAGCGTTTTGATAAGTGGTTGCTATTGTTTCCTTAGCTACGTTGTTTTCTATGGGGGAACATCTGTGGTTTATTTTTACTTTGAATGTTTTGACTCATGTGAGTGTGTGTGAGCCTGTGTGAGTTTGTATGTGCCATGCAGAGGCCAGAAGAGGGTGTTGCATCCATGGAACTGGACTTACAGTCACCTCTGAGTTGTCAAGTCTGTGCTGCGAAACTGAACTCGGTCCTCTGGTAGAGCATCAAGTGTTCTCAGTCACTAGACCACTCTTCAGCGATGATCTAGACATATTTAAGTTATAAAATGAAAAAAAACTTTGCATTGCTTCTGTATGTAAAGTGTATAAACATTCAGAGATTACATTTTATAGCTTTTCATTTCTGTTGCTATTTTGTGCACTGAAACTGCATTCTGAGGTCAATACCTTCCTCATATCAGATACAAAGAGAAAATTCCAAATAATGGTTTGTGTTTATTTATGCATGTACACAGATGTGTGACCATCCATTCCAGAGGCTAGGATGGCACATGAAGCACTCGCCCTTCATTTTCATATTGTGTTCCTTGGCTGCTGTTAGAGTTATCTTTAATTGCTAACTTGACACAGTCTAAAGTCACTTGGGAAGAGAGTCTCAGTGAGGGGTTATCTTAATTGGACAGTCTTATTGGCACGCCTGTGGGGTATTGTCTTGGTTATTAGTTGATGTAGGAAGATCCAGCCCTCTGTGGGTGGCATTATCTCCTGCGAAGGAGATCTTAGATCGTGTTAAGTGTAAGTTTTCACAGTTGCATAGCAAGTTCTGTAGCCAGTAGTACCTATCCGAAATATATAAATATATGTATATATATATTTTTTTGCTTTGTTTTATGTAACATCTTTAACCTCTGGTATATTAAAAAATGGTTTCCTTTATGTTTAGTAGAAAGTAGTTTTTTGTTTGTTTGTTTGTTTTTGTTTTTCAAGACAGGGTTTCTCCCTATAGTCCTGGAACTCCCTCTGTAGACCAGGCTGGCCTCGAACTCAGAAATCGGCCTGCCTTTGCCACCCAAGTGCTGTGATTAAAGGCGTGTGCCACCACGCCCGGTCCAGTAAATTTTAACTATTGAAATATTTCTGCAAAAATGGGAGACATTAGCTTTGAAAAATACTACATATCATTTCAACAGCAAAAAGTGTTGGAATAAGTGTGACTGTGGGTAGTGTAAGTCTTGCCTATTCTTTGTGCAATTGAATTGCTTACCTGGGTCAGTAAGTTGCTCATTTTGAAGATGTTTCTTGGCATCTACAGGTGGATGATATTCATGTTTTTAAAGAAAGCTTGTTTCTTTTACGTAGGTCCTTCCACAACGGCACCGCATTCTTTTCGAAGTGTTTGATGAAAATCGCTTGGTAAGTTCTTTACACTGCATGAGTGTGTAGGTTGCATTGATGGTGAACTTCAGGTGTCAGTTGGGTCAGGAGCCTGAGATCTGAGAGACTTCTGAGCTACTAATGGGGCTACGGTATTTTTCTTTCTCCTTTCCTGGAGTTAACCCTCCTGTTTCATTCTGTTCTGAAGGACCTGTCCTGCTTGTCAAGACTGTAAAGTCTCTCTCAAAGCCTATGTGACAGGAGGTGGGGGAGGGAAGCCCTTCTTTCCCTCGTTTTCCATGCCATGTACTCGGAATCTGCAGTTGTGTGTACTGTGTGTGTGCTGCAGTGCACCACCTACTCTGTGTGTGTGTGGTGTGTGTGTGTACTGTGTGTGTGCTGCAGTGCACCACCTACTCTGTGTGTGTGGTGTGTGTGTGTACTGTGTGTGTGCTGCAGTGCACCACCTACTCTGTGTGTGTGTGGTGTGTGTGTGTACTGTGTGTGTGCTGCAGTGCACCACCTACTCTTTGTGTGTGTGGTGTGTGTGTGTACTGTGTGTGCTGCAGTGCACCACCTACTCTTTGTGTGTGTGTACTGTGTGTGTGCTGCAGTGCACCACCTACTCTGTGTGTGTGTGGTGTGTGTGTGTACTGTGTGTGTGCTGCAGTGCACACACCTACTCTGTGTGTGTGTACTGTGTGTGTGCTGCAGTGCACACACCTACTCTGTGTGTGTGTACTGTGTGTGTGCTACAGTGCACACACCTGTGTGTGTGTGGTGTGTGTGTGCTGCAGTGCACACACCTACTCTGTGTGTGGTGTGTGTGTTTCGCAGTTGTGTGTACTGTGTGTGTGCTGCAATGTACACACCTGTGTGTGTGTGGTGTGTGTGTGTTTCTGTCACTTTCAGTCCTTAGGCACATCATAACTTTTGTTTTGAGACAGGGTCATATTGGCTTGGCACCTTGCCAGGAAGGCAAAGCTAGCCGCCTCCGAGTATCCTGGAAGCTGTATGCCTTCACCTCTTATGTGTGGGAATACAGTGTGTATCACTGTGCCTATCTTTCTGTGTGGATATTGGGGATCAGAACTCAGGCCCTCATGCTTAGGAGGCAGCTCCTGTTGTGGCTTTTCTTCAGGTTTCCAGGCCCCGTTTTACTGTCCGTCTACTCTCTTGTCCATACTCTTCTATGAGCCTGTCTACATTGAGGGAGTGACCATCATTCACAGAGGCCAGGACACAGCCAACCTGAGTGCTTTCATTGGCTTGGTTTTGGTTTTAGTTTTGAGACAGGGTCTCCCTACATATCGCTGGCTTTCTTGGAACTCACTCTGTAGAGTCGACTTGCTCTGACCTTGGAACTCACTCTGCAGGTCTGGCTGGCCATGAACTTATAGGGACTCTCCTATTTCTGTCTTCCAAGTGCTGAGATTACAGGCCTGAACCTCCATGCTCAGCCTGGTTTTCTTTTATTTTTATAAAATGGCCATTCTGCCTCTTGGCTTCCTGAAAAACACCTGGAAACTAATTTTCTCTCTTTAGGGTCTTTTTTTTTTTTTTATTTGAGACAGGGTTTCTCTGTATAGCCCTGGCTGTCCTGGAACTCACTTTGTAGACCCCACTGACCTCGAACTCAGAAATATGCCTGCCTCTGCCTCCCGAGTACTGGGATTAAAGGTATGTGCTACCAAGCCTGGCCTGAATCACTTTTTTGACTAACAGAAAAATTGGGTTTGGGGTGGGAGAAACGGCTTAGTGATTAAAAGTGTCCGATGGGCAGCTATGAAAACTAGAGTTTGGATTTCATTACCAGGATAGCAAACCAGGTGTCCTAGGAATGCCATGTAAATTCCAGCAACCCCGTTCAGAGGTGAATGGATGCAGGAGGATTGCTGCTGCTTGCTGGTATTTAGCCCACCAGAGAAAACATGTGACCTATGAGAGAGACCCTGCCTTAAAGGAGTAAGAGGAGATTGACAGGGGAACACATCACAGCCTCTCTGTGTGTATCTGCATACACATGTATACATAAACTCACATAATTTTAATGAAAACTTTTGAAAAAGAATATTGTTACATTGTATAATTTTTTATTTTTTTTATTTTATTTATTTTTTTTAAGATTTATTTCTTTATTATATGTAAGTACACTGTAGCTGTCTTCAGACACTCCAGAAGAGGGAGTCAGATCTCATTACAGATGGTTGTGAGCCACCATGTGGTTACTGGGATTTGAACTTCGGACCTTCGGAAGAGCAGTCGGGTGCTCTTACCAACTGAGCCATCTCACCAGCCCTAATTTTTTATTTTTAAGAAATGATAATTGAGTCTGGCATGGAGGCACATATTTGTAATCCTAGAACTCTGTATTGAGACTTCAGGCAAGCTTGGTAGTCACTCGGAGGCAAAGGCAGGCAGATCCCTGTGAGTTCAAGGCTACCCAGTGAGTTCCAGGACAGCCAAGGCTGTATAGCAAAACCTGTCTCAAAACAAAACAACAACAAAAACAATAACAACACAGAGATAGACAGATAGACACACACCACTCATGCGTGCTCGCTCACACCCACCCACCCACCAGCCTGGTCTAGAGAGTTCTAGGCAAGCCTGCACTAGTATTAGGAGGCCCTGCCTCAAAAATAGTTAAAAACAGGAAATGATAAGTTGTATTACTGACTGAAGATGCTCCATTGAAAAATCATAATAATCAAAGCAGCCTTTTTACTTTAACTTCACTCTCTGTGCTAATGTTCATGCTGAAGTGACTTTCTTGTTTGTTTGTTTTTCGAGACAGGGTTTCTCTGTGTATCCCTGGCTGTCCCTGGCTGTCCTGGAACTCACTCTGTAGACCAGGCTGGCCTCGAACTCAGAAATCCACCTGCCTCTGCCTCCCAAGTGCTGGGATTAAAGCCATGCCCGGCTGCAGTAACTTTCTTCTTGATCCTTGGGTGTCGACTTTGTTTTTCAAGTTATTTAAATGTAATCCAGAGGGCAAGAAGCCTCTTGTTTTCCACCGTGTGTGGTTGTTTGGTTCTTCCTTCCAGTGACTTCCATGGGATGTGATTGTTTCTTCATTGTCAGCATCGGTGTTGTCAAACATATTGTTTCATTAACACATTTGAGCTACATTTGTGTAGCTTTGTGCAGTGCCCACAGAGGGTAGAAGGTATTAGATCTTCCTGGGGCGATTGTGAGCTGCCCAGCATGGGTATGCAAGAGCATGTGCAGTCCTAGCTGCTGCTCCATCTCTTCAGGACCAAAGCTTAAAAATTTAAGGTAAATATAAAGCTGTGTATTAGTCCAGATCTAACAGATCCCACAACAAGGACTCTGGAGTTCCATTAGGGTCTGAGCTCTCATTTGTCACATTAGTGGTAACCCCAGACAAATCAGCAAACAGGACATGGAAGTGTGTGCCTGTCACCAAGTGCTTGAGAAGCAGAGGCAGGAAAACCCATTTTAAGGTCATTCTTAGCTGTTCAAGGAGCCATGCTGCCAGCCTGGGCCTGTAGGAGAGCCTACATCCAAAACCAAATTAATTAGTTAAACCAAAAGTGAGACAAGGGCTGGGAAAACACTCAGAAAAATATTTTTCTTCCCCAATACAAGATCTCACTATGTAGCTTTGTCTATCCTTGATCTCATTATGTAGATCATACTGGCCTTGAGCTCACAAATATCTTTCTGTGTTTGTCTCCCAATTAAGTGTTGGGATTAAAGGTGTGTAATGCCACACCTGGCTGTTAATATTTAGTTTAATTTAGTTTATTTATTGAGGCAGGGTTTCATGTGTCTGTCCCAGGCTGAGTTCAGACTCACTAGGATAGCTAAGGATGACCTTAAATATCGATCTTCCTGCCTCCATCTCTCCAGTGCTGGGGTTACACGTGTATGCCTCCACATCTGGTGGCTTTCTGCATATTAGACATCAGTCTGCCAACTCAGCCTTGTCCCCATCTTCATGAGGATACAGATTTAAACTGTTTTAACATTTACCATGGTACCTTATTTATGCTGTGGGTATCTGCTGTGACACTCTTCATGTGTCCTGGAATAGAGCTTTCTCTGAAAGTGAATTTGAGCAGCCAGCAGGGGTCAGAAATAACGAGAGCAGTGTGCTGAGCACCACCCACACCTTAGCTCATAACAAGTTTAGAAATCACGTCGATGAGTTGGGAGTCGTGGCCACTGGGCTGGCCAGTCCACAGCAGACTCCCAACACTAACATCTATCCTTGAAAACATATCCTAGCAGACCTCTTGGGAAAGAGAAAGGTGAAGAGCCCAAGTATAATTTTTTACAAAATAATTTCTAGGAGTCTGGAAAATGTTTTCCGACTCATGTATCATTCCTGCTTTTTTTTTTTTTTTTTCTTAGCTGGTTTTAAGGCTTGTGATGGCGGTGGTGGTGGTCTGGGTCCTGATGATCATGAAATGAAAGCAGGCAGGATTTCTCTACTGGAGGTGGAGAGATGGCTCTGTGGTTAAGAGTGGGTATAGAGGATCTGAGTTTGGCTGTCAGAACCCATGTCAAGCAGCCCACAACTGCCTGTAACTCTAGTGCCAGAGGGCTCTTATACCTCCGGCATCTAGGACACGGCACCTATTGCATATGTACAAACACACCTGAATAATTAAAAATAAGTCTTAAAAACAAGTTAAATTGCCTCTTTATGAAACATGCCTTCTCTCTTGAGACCTTCAGCTGATTGGATGAGGACTGTTCACATCTTGGAAAGCCATCTGCTTTTACTGAAAGGCTGGTCACTGGTTTTCATCTTCTTCACGTCTTTAGAAATACCTTCAACAATGTGTAGACTGGAGTTTGCTCAAACAGCCTCGTGCCCTAATCTAGTAGTCAGAGTTGTTAAGTACAGTTACTTACCACAGTATGTCGGGGTTCAAGGTTCATCTGCCATCAGTAGCATCCAGAGCAGCCCATATAGCATAGATGATCACTTTATCCAATGTGTATATAACCAGTGATCCAGCAGCTCAGTGAGCAGCCAAGCTTCTTCCACCCTGGGGCCCTGTCCATTTCTCTTCAGACTCTGGGTTTCGACAAGGCAGCAGAGTACTCCCAGATGCGAGCTGCCAGCACTTCTCATTCCTCTGGCTTGAGCTTGGAGTTGACACTGGCCCTGCTAACTGTGGTGTGTGGCTCTGCGTTGCCTGAGGTCTGAGCCTACAATTTGGGCTATTCAGCATTTTGGGATTTCAACTCATGATTGTCTAGCCTTATTCCTCCAGTTTCTCAGTTACCAAAGCCTCTCATCTATAGTTGAACCTAACAAGTCATCCTGCAGAAGCAGCCACTGCATTGAGTTACTATCTCGTGTGGCCAGGCTTTCCTCACATGTCCCATATACTGACCTCTGATCCCCCAGTTTCCACCTCCCAAATGCTGGGATTGATTATAGGTGTGTCACCCCATACCGTGTTTATAGGGTGCTGGGTGTCTTATCCAGGACTTTGTGAATGATAGGTAAGCACTTATCAACTGAGCTTCATCTTCATCTGTGAATCAACTTTAAAAATCAAAGCAAACAACAAAAAAAAAAAAATCCAAGCTTGGTCCTTGGTCCTTGCTTTATGTTCAGTAGGATCAGAAGAAGGGAAAAAGGGAAAAAAAAGCCTGCTTGTGTTCCTTACATTCTGGAACCTTAAATCTTACCGAAAAGCTGTTTGTTGAGGAGAAAACATGTCAGATATTCAGCATTGTTTTATATTAAGTTTTATTCCAAGGCCTGTGTACTTAGATGGTACTTGATTACAAGTGACCTATTTAATATGGCAAATGTCTAACTTAATCCAAAGAAAGTTAGAAGGGGGCTGGTGAGATGGCTCAGTGGGTAAGAGCACCCGACTGCTCTTCCAAAGGTCCAGAGTTCAAATCCCAGCAACCACATGGTGGCTCACAACCATCCGTAACGAGATCTGGCGCCCTCTCCTGGAGTGTCTGAAGGCAGCTACAGTGTACTTACATGTAATAAATAAATAAATCTTTAAAAAAAAAAAAAAAAGAAAGTTAGAAGGAAGAAACAAGATGAGGACTTTCCTCCCTCCCACACAGAAGAAGAGTAACACACCGCAGTGTGTCCTGATGTCTGTAAAGGCATAATGGGCTAAGCACCTTCTAAAGTGTAATGCCAATTTCAGGCAAACAAAATTTAACAGATTCCAGTCTGTTATGGATTAACTGGTTAAAAATACTGTTAGAAAATTGGAATTCAAAACAGATCTGACTTAAGCAGTTTTCTTTTTTAAACAAAGTATATGTTTGACACATTTGCTTTTACTTAGGAAAAAAAACCCTTAAGTTAGAAAAAATACAGCTTGGGTGTAGTGCCATGTAGTGTAAATAACTCAACTATTTTGCTATGAATGGGCCAGTATATACTTATTGCTGGAGTTCTTGCTATAAAATTCAGGTAAGGGGTTTAAATATACCCTAGAGTATTATTTAAAAATAAATTTGCTTCTTTCAAATAGAATACCAACCTTGGTCTGTGACATTTGGGAGAGAAATTAAAATATTAAGCCTTTATTGCCGAGTAAGCTGAAAATACAGTAAAGGTTATGTAAACACAAATCAGAAATATATATCTATATATACAGAGAATCACTACCTCTGAAGGACAAGCTGTCTACTGTTCTCTGCTGTGAGAGTTTTATCAGCACTCGTAATTCTACCTCAGAGGCCATGCTAGTGGGCAAAGATGTAAACAAGCTCCTGCTTTGTTTATATTATGAAATATGTGGCCTGGTTTGTATGTCTTTATAGGTATCTAACAAGTGCGTGGGTTGTTTTAAAGCACCAGTAGGGGCCAGCAGAGGACTCTTAGAGAACAGGATTGCCATTGAGATATGTTTAATTGATGTGTTAAATCCTTTTTAGGCTTCTTTACTTACCACAACACTCTCTTTAAGTGAATGAATTGCACACAGTGGAATAAAATATCTAATGTGTTCAGACTATATTGGGGTGTAGCTTTTCTGTCTAATCTGCATATGTTTTTAATGGAATGTTTACCCAGGCTATTTCTTGGCAGGATTTTAATAGTCAAAATATAAATGGCATCATTTAAAGACTGTACTACTTGGCTGCATTAAACGTTAAAATTACAGGACAAAATGGTTGGTGACAGCTTCTCCTCAGCCTTTTTAAAATAATTTCCCCTTGAGGAGGTTATTTGGTGTTTACAACAATGTTACTGGGCTCATTTTGTAGTTCAGTCTGTCAACTTTCACTTTCATAATTGTTTTGCTAAAATATTTACCTTGTTTAATTTGACGGTCAGGTTTTATGCTCCTCACCGCACGTTTTTGTATTTCCAAGTTATTCAGCTGTTTTCATTTACTCATTCCTTAAAAAATATTACAGTCCGTGTAGTCTCTGCATTAACCTGACTAAATCTCTCAGTATGGCCATATTTTGAAATTCAATCTTTAATTTGATACTCAATCACACAGGTTTTATTTGTACCCATTTCCTGTAATCCTATAGCATTCAGTGAAAATATTAGCGGTGAGGATCACGGGGGAAGTTGTAGGCACTGAGATTTCGTGAGTTAAATGTTCGTTTTGTAGGGCTGGGGTGAAAAACTGGGTTTCCCAGTTGAAATTGAAGAAGCTTGTTGTTCTTGCGTTACTCATTCATGCAAATTGGCGAAGGTATAATTGAAACAAGGTTGGCTGTGTTTGAGTCAGGGCTGCAGCTGAGCTCAGCTTAAAGGTCGCTGGAAATCAAGTGCTTTGTCAGTGAAGGCGTTCTGACTCCCAGCGATTCTAGACACTTGAGGAACGGCAATCTCGGGCATGGGTCGTCCTTTTCTATGAAATCTGGTATCTGACGTTGTTCTGAAGTTAAAGACGCCTCCCGACAAGCTTTTTCAACACCACCGATGTTTTTTTCTCTGGATGCAGCACAGCTGCGCTAGCCTGACTACAGATAGAGCTCTTTGTTTTGACTCTCAGCCCTGAACATGCTTGGAAATGAGAACAAATGGCACAGAGTTTACGACTGCACTTCGCCGCCAGAAGAAGCAAGACTTATCCTCTGTCGGAACCCTCTGGAGATGACTTGGATAGCCACGTTCACACAGACGGCCAGAGGCCGCCCCAGATCTCAGTGGCTAGTGTGGTTCAAATGAGGCTGACCCCCAGACAGACGCCACTGGCTCCGTGGGTAGAGCATAGATCCTCTGAAAGTACTGACAAAAAGAGCAGCTGCCTGCAGATCTCACTGCAGCCCAGGTCCGGAGGGTGTCTTCCGTCTGACACTGTCGAGGCTGATAGGGACAGCACTTCCTCTACCTGTGCCTCAAAGGGTGATGCTTGCAGCAGCAGTGGAACTGACAGTGAGCTGGACAATGGCAGCCTCAGTAACTTCTCAGCCAGTGACAATGGGTCTTACAGCAGCAATGGCAGTGACTGTGGGTCTTGTGCAAGCTTCACAAGTGGAGGCTCCTCCACCGGCAGTGGTGTCAGTGACAGTAGTGGCTGTGAGACCTTTTTCAATGGAAATTTACCTTCTGACAACGCCTCCAACAGAAGCGCGCCAGTCAACACTACTCCCTGTGAAGTTATGTGCAGAAGTCCCAGTAGACTTCCCTTTGCCCAGGAGGACCTGGATCATGGAGTAGAGATTATGAAACTGCCGGTGAGCAGGGATGCAAAGGTTCCACTGAAGCGCTGCACATCTTTGGTCATTTTCCCCAGGAGTCCTTCAAACACTCCACCAGCATCCCCGACAAGCAGAGGTGCCTACCAGACCTCACACCAGTTGGTTGTATCACCTACTGAAACTGCACATCATGAAGATGGATCTGGCACCAAAGGCTTTCTGTCAACAGCTGTCAACGGGCTTCGATTATCTAAAATGGTTTGTACTCCTGGAGAAGTTAGAGATGTACGGCCACTCCATGCCAAGGGCTCATTGCAAAAGAAAATTGTCATTTCAAATAATAGGCCCAAACAAACTGTGTGTGAGAAGTTGCCAGAAGGATTTCCCTGTGTTTCCGTGCACTTGACCCAACAAAAACCAACGACATCAGATTGTGCAAACCTCCGTGGTGGCTGCACATCAGAGAGGTTAGAACTTCAGCTTCAGTCTGATTTGGACCATGGCATGCTCAAACAGAGGGCATCCCCTTGCTTACCAACCACATCAGACATGGGTTACCATTTAAACATCCGTGGAGAGTTGGAAAGACCAAATTTACCGATAAGCAAAGGCCATGCTGCTTTGCAAAGAAGTGTTTCTCTGGGTGGGACATACCCAAGTATTTCCTGCTTATCCAGCCTGAAGCACAGTTGTTCAAAGGGGGGACCATCTCAGTTGCTCATTAAGTTTGCATCTGGGAATGCTGGTAAAGTTGATAGTTTCTGGACCCAGAGAGACTTGACAAATGAACTGTCTGATGTCTGTAAGGTAAGATTCCTCTGGTCTTGAAAAATACTTCCTGGAATTCTTAGCTATCCTGATTATACTTGATTATATAGCACTATGTGTTCCTTTCTGTGGCCCTTAGTGAGGAAGTATTTAGAAAGCTTCAACTTTATATTTGTAAAGCTCTTTGTTATTTTACCAGTGGATAAACTACTTTTAAAACAAACAAACAAACAAAACCAAAACACCTTTCCTTGGTAATTTAAATCCTAAAATTCTTCCAGAACTGGCTCGATGTCATAACACTCGATCTTGGGATATTTGTTCTTCTTACCTTCAGAAATGGGATTTTCTTCTCCCTCTTAAAACCCATGTATTTGTAAGATTGCTGATCAAAAAGACTATTATATTGAATGTTTCAAGCAGAGGAAAAATAAGTGGGTTTTGCATTTACATACACCCTAGCCACAGGAATGCTGTTTCCACCCTATTTTTCCTGAGTTACCAGTGAATGCCGTCTCCCAAAATGTAACTCACTTTTTCAGCAGTACTGATTTCTAAGTTTTATGTGTTTGAATTGGCTTAAACTTACGAGGTAGTTTCTATAATTTTCAATTTACTACACTAGTTTGTTGTTCTCACAATGTTGCTTTATTTTATTAGTCATTTAGCTCTAACAGGTCTTAGCCAGATTGGCATTTTATGTCATTTGGCCTTTTCAGATTATTTACAATCTTTAAAACTAAAGTAGCCTTTAACATGTCTGTATTTGGAAGGTTTTGCAAAATTCCAGGAAATTTAATTGTTTTCCTGCCGACATTAGCTCTAGATTGACAGCACATATGCTGGCTGCCGTGCTCTTTCTTTCTTGTGAAGGGAACTTACTTCTTTTCATGGCAATGTCTGTATTAAATGTTGGAGGGGTGTGGGGGGAATCCAGATAATGTCTAGACAGATGGAGTTAGAAAATTAGGTAATTGGGCTTTTTTCCTCTCTTTTGAAATCTGGAAAATATAATCATTGTGTCCACCCGAGGTTAATCTACGCAGCTACTTCACTGGGGATAAGAGATTAGATTTCAAAGTTTGATCTTTGTTTTAGAGTTATTCATTCCACTTGCAAAATTTTTCTAAAACAGTTTTTGGAACATTATAATCGGTTTAATTCCCTTCCCCAAAGTTCTGGGTCCTTGAAGCAACATTAGTAGTCTGCCAATTCAGTCGATGTTACTCACAGAGTCTACATTCAAAGAACCCTAAGAATTTATGAATCTGAAAAGAATTATAGAAATAGTCCAGAGACAGTTGTTACTGTGGCAGCATTATCATTTGTCACTGATGCTTTCCAAAGAGGCATTTTAAATACATTCAGTGAAGTATATAAACTAAATGCTGTTTGCATTGCTAAGAATGTTTTCACAGGCCTTTAAATTTTCTAGCAAACTAACAATTACTGCTTTGTAACAACCTAATCCTAGTCTCTTAGTTGTAAAAAAATACAGAAGGTGGTATTTGTCTGAGAACTTTAAATTGTTCTTCAACATGTATTAAACATAAAAATAGTATAAGTGACATAAGTTATATTTACTGTCTATTGTATCTAAATTAATTCACTTAGAAATGACAAATTGAGTGCTTATGCTAATTCCTTTTCTAAACACGGAGTGGCCACAGTAATGACATTTCAGAAGTAATGGCATGTTTATCAATAATATATTAATCTAATTATAGTGGTTTATTGTAACTAGCTTATAAATAAACAGCTCCCAAAATATTTCCCATGTCTCCAGTTAGTCTGGGTTCGTGTTCGGATGTGCTGAGACTGCATCCACATTTAACAAGTTGATACTGGAGTCGCCCTTGGTAATGTCAGCCATCTGTACTGAGTAACAGTGAAATCAGATAACAGCTTTGGTCAGAGACCCTGGTGAGGCAGAGAGGTCTCAAGTCTCTTCTCTTGTGTTTGGCTACGAGCTCACAGCAGCCTAGTGTCGAGTTTACAGCTCTCTTATAATCCTAGCTTGTAAATGACTAATGTTTGATGTGTAGTGAAGACCTTTTACCTGTATCTAAGACATAGGCTATCCTTTGTGCTTACAGCTGAGACTGAAAATGGGTTCCTAAAACCTGCCTCGGTGTCTATTTCAGGTGTAGCAAAAGACAACCTTTGGGGGATTTTTTTGTGGGTGGGTCTCTTTTTGCTTTGTTTTGTACATTTCAAATGCAATACTGTGTAGGTAAAAGTATATGGTGGCCTTTGATCTGCCAGGAGAAGTTTTGTGTTTCTTTGGTCAGTATGGTAGTTTGTCAGTTTAAGGAGCCAAGGTGACATACACAGTTCTGAAAATTAATACTGAACTTTCTAAAGTCTGTAGTTCGCTTGCTTATTATTAGTTCTCTTTTCCCTGTGTCGTATGTTCTGAATCTCATTGTTGGTGCTGAGACGTTCCGTTTCCTTGTTTAGAATCCTTCCAGCTCCACCCTGACTTGGATGTGCCTTCCTTCCACCATCCAGATATGCTGTGCTTTTTGTTATGAAAGGGTTCCCTGCTCCTCGTCTAGTACTTAACCCTAGATAAGCATATTGCTTAATCCTAATAGATCCTGAAATAGTTTTGTCTTAATTATTATGCTCACCATTAATCTCCAGATGATACAATTCAGTAATTTTAAAATAATTCTTTCTGATATCAAAAGTCCAGATGGGTATTTCAGGGCAGGAATTCTCCTCAACACTGTTTATATTTGGGGCCAGGAATTTTTTTTTGTGGGTGGGGCTGTTTTTTGCACTCTAGGGTGTCAAGCAGGGAGCCTGACTAGATGCCACTTGTACACCCCAAAGTGTGTCAGTTAAAAATGGCTCCAGGCATTGCCACGTGTCCTCTTGGGCAAGTTGCCTCCTGGTAAGAATTGCTACTTTAGGCAGAAGTCTTCGTGTTTGAAGGCCAGAAATGTGTAAGAGCCTTATGTTGTAAGTCACTCAGTGTAACTCACGGGAGAGGTTCAGAAGGCCTGGGGGTGGGGTGGGGAGAAGGCATGATGCTTAGGTTGGAGCTAAAGTAGGCCTGCAAAGAAGTCCTTTATGTCCTGTTAACAGACCACACTTAGTAAATAGACATCTTTAGGTTATTTAAACAAGTGTGGGTGTATCTGTGTGTCTCTGTGTCTGTGGGTTTGCCTGCCTGCCTGCGTGTCTGTGGTAGGTATGTGTGTGTGAGTTTGCGTGTCCTGAGACTAGAATCCACAGGAGCTGGATTAGTAGGCTGTTGTGAGCTTTCTGCTTTCTGTGTTCTGGGGAATCCAACCCGGACCTTCTATAAGAGCGGTGCACAGTCTTAACGACTGAGCTACCATTCCAGCCCCGTCACGTTTGTGCTTTAAGATAATTATTTGTGGCACTATGGATTTTAAGCCATTCTAACTTTTCTTACCTTGTGTAATTGGATAAACACTGACGCCCTGAAGTAAGGGAGTACGGGAGGTGGGACAGAGTGGTGCAGCATGTACAGTGAGGTCCTGGTAGTGTTGCTGGAGGAATGGGAGCTGAGCCCAGAGAGGAGCTGGGAATCTCCACCAATAGGGAGGACTGTGCTCAAAGCCTCAGGTAAGGATCACCTCAGCTAGGCCATGCATCACATGAAACACAGTGGGGACCACTAATTATGAGGACAGGGTAAAAGAAGATAAAAGGGAGACCCAGTGAGCTACTAGATTGTCCAGGAGAGGTTGATGACATGCAGGCAGGGAAGGCCCAGCAGAAAGCATATGCCTCTACAGAGAACTCCATTCTCCATTGCATGCAGTAGTGAGGAGCTCATTGGTGACTCCAGCAAAAGTAAGCTAGGAAAATCCCAGGGTTAGCGCCCAAGGTGAAATGATAACATAGCTGAGAACAGCAAGCATATATGCTATCATACAATGAGTGCAGTGTAGTATAGTCAGGTACGGTTTAATGATTGTTACAAATAAGACCAGCATTTTGTGATTTAAGGTGGAATAAGACAAACTACATCTCTACAAAGAAATTGCTGTCTTCCCCGGAATGGGAGGACAGGGTTCTCTGCTCTTCACCTTGGCACCTTAGATAGGAAAGTATAGGTGGTAAAACCCATACTGGATTCTGTCAGTGTTATCTGAAGGAACAGAAAACTGTAAATGGGAACTCAGGACTGTCATGCATAGCCACAATTCCTCTTTAAGAATATCATATTTTATTACGAGAATTTCATGCACAAATATAGTATGCTTTGACCATTATCACCCTTTACTCTCAATAACTCCTTCCAGATCTACTTTCACACCCTCTTCCACCTCCCACCTTTGTATCCCCCCTCCCTTTTTTTAATAGCCCACTGATTCCATGGGTGTGGCCATCCACTGGAGTATGCTTTGCTTTTCTCAGCCTCTCATCTGACACCAAAAATAACATGGAGCTGACAAGATAGCTTAGCAGGTAAAGGCACTTGCTGTTGACCTTAGTTTAATCCCTGACCCACATGGTAGAATGAGAGAATTAACTCCCACAAGTGTGCTCTCACTTCCACATATGCACTCTGACATACTCCTGTGTGTCCATATGCAAATTGATAACTATAATAAAACATTTAGAGAAAATAAAACCAAGTAGAGCCTCTATGTAGAATTGAGCCAAGATTTTTAAGGTTATGGCTCAAAACTTTGGGGAATAGGCAACGTCAGTTTCTTGTAAGATAGAGAGCCTGCCTGTGCTAGCTGTTGTAAACTTTTCTGGACTGTGATGGCTGACAAGACAAGATTAGACCTGGGCTTGGGAGCTTGGCCAAACAGGAGGCTTGGCAGCATTGCTGGGTGTGGCCAGGCCACGTGCTGAGGTTGAGAGCAAGATTAAGGGAAGGGAAGGCTGGGGGACGGTGAAGCAGTTATCTGTCAGCATATCTCTGGAGTGTCCAAAGCCTTGCTGTTGTCTTCCTCAGGCTTCCCTTGTGGGAAGGTTGTGACAGGTGCTTCAAGATCAAAGAAAAATGTTGAAAACAGCTGAGGACCTGTCTAGTCTGTGAACTGATCTGGGGGCTGTCAACATGGAAGTGGTTGCTAAAAGCAGCCTCAGCTTGGTTAAGATTTAAAAGGCTTCTGGGATATAATCCCACCTAGCAGCAGGTCTGAGTGTGGAAAGAGAAGTATTGGGCATGGCACTGAGTCCTGTAGCTCAACTTACCAGCTATAGGAAACACCTCTCAGGAGGCAGCCCACACATTTTTAGATAGGGTCTTAGATGCCTGTGGGAGATATTACAGAGCCATGAGCCATGGTGCTTTCTAGAATAAATACATTGCCAAACAAAGAATTTGCATTAAGAACATTAATGGTGAATGAAAATGAGGACATGACCATTCCCAGGCATGGATGAGGATAGGGTTGTATTGTTGGACTGAGGGAGAGCATACCTAAAGACATCCAGAATAAAGACGTCCAGAATAAACTAGGTCATGAAAACAGTGGGGAGAGAAAGAGAAGGGAGGATGAAAGACCAAGAAAGGATCTGCCTGCCTTTGTCTGAGTATGGGAATAACTGAGTTCCAGAAAAGCCAGGGCTGTGTAGAGAGACCTTTACTCAAAAACAACAAAACAAAACAAAACAAAACAGGGTTTCTCAGTGCCTAGCTTCTCTAATGTACCAGGATGGAATGAGTCTGATGTTTCTGTCAACACTTAGTACTATCTACATTCACACTCAAGAATTTAGAAAGTGGACAGCTGGAATTCATGGTTGAATAAAAAATCAATTTCACAGAAGAGAGAAAATAGGAGCTTTAAAGAATGGGTGTATTACTATTCAGATCTTCTAGACATAAGTCAGTGCTGACTGAAGGGGTGAGATTTGAAAAGATAAGCAACCTTTGTAACTGGTTGGAATTGACGATGTTTTGTGTGTGGCAATTTAGATTAGTTTCCTGATACTGTGTAAAGTTAACCAACACTCAGCTCATATTCAGATATTTAGACCCTGAGTATCCACTGAAAGTCGATACACAGCAGCGAGGCTGCATTTGTGTTTGGTATGTTGTCAATCTTAATGAAAATAATGCTATCCAAACTTTACAGCCTTATATGGTTAAGTATGTTCTTATCATATGGTGGCATTTCATTCCAATTGAATTTGCCCATGGAAATAGTTGGGCACTCACCAAAATCTGCCATTTGGAAACATTTGTGGTATTTAATTTTTTTAATTTATTTGTTTTTACTTGATATATGTGAGTGATTTGCTGCCATGCACGTTAAGTGCACCATGTTCATGTCTGATGTCTGCTGAACCCTTCTCTCCAGCCCCATTGTGTGTTCCTTTAAAAATGGTTCTTATGTTACATTTTCCCTTTTCAACATGAGGGCTGTTGGCATGTTCTGTTTTCCTTAACTCTTCTGGCTTATCTAAGCAATGTTTAAATCCTCGGGCATTCTTCAGGCATGGCAGTCAACATAGTACTGAGACTGTTTAACTCTTTTCTTTTCTTTTCTTTTTTTTTTTTTTTCTTTTTGGTTTATCGAGACAGGGTTTCTCTGTATAGCCCTTTCTGTCCTGGAACTTAGGACCAGGACAGCCTTTGTAGACCAGGCTAGCCTCGAACTCAGAAATCCGCCTGCCTCTGCCTCCCAAGTGCTGGGATTAAAGGCATGAGCCACCACACGCAGGTGCACTATGTAATCACTGAAACATTGTATACTCTTATGTGCCCAGTTGTGGCTTTTCCTTTTGCTACTTTAAAGGAGAAAGTTGAAAAATCAATTTTTTTTTGTTTTTGTTTTTGTTTTTTGAGACAGGGTTTCTCTGTGTAGCCCTGGCTGTTCTGGTACTCACTCTGTAGGCCTGGAACTCAGAAATCCGCCTGCCTCTGCCTCTCAAGTGCTGGGATTAAAGGCATGCGTCACCACTGCCCAGCGAAAAAATCATTTTTTATACTTTCATAATGTTAATAAAAGTAATATATTACTTTTCAACTCTAAATCAACGTTTAAAAAAATCTTAGAAATTGCTCTTTCTTTAGAGCAGCTTACATGACTTTATCCACTGCTGCTTGGAGTTGGGTTCCCAGCACTCACATCTGGCAGCTCACAACTAGTAGTTCACATTGAAAGTGTTGATTAATAAATAAAGTCGTGGCCCCTTTGGGATGAGATGGAGAGGATCTTGCTGGCTAAGGCTGAGCCGACAGCCTGGCAGGGACAGAAAACCAATCTAGGCTATTTAAGTGATGACTGAACGGTTCTCCTAAATGAATATCGTGTCCCTGGGGTGAGTGCCAATGGAATATTGTGATCCTGAGTCAAGGATTAGTTTCCACAGTAGACTCTGATTCATAGCCTGCACATTCCACTCATTGGTACCCTAGAACCTGGTGTCTGCATAAAAGCCCCAGATCAAGTTTTCTGCAAGAAAAATTGAATGGAGAAAGACGTGAAAAGACATTTCAGCAAAGGCCGTCAGGCTGGCTCACAGTTATCATTGTTTGAGTTCCTCCAAGCCTGAAGGTAGGATCCTCTGAGTAGGTGCTAGTTTCAAATGACTGTTTTAGCTAAGAATGACCTTTGCCCTCTTATGGGGTCATAGACCTTAATGGACACTCAAGTCATCTTCAAAGCAAATGAGTTTGACTAAAGTATTTACCATTTTGAAACTGAACACCTCGTATTATTGCCCAATTTTTAGACACAGTGATGGACACAGGAAAATGTTTTCTCTCTATGGAATATATAACTGCATTAACTTAGGGTACAACGTATCTTAAAAAGTAATATTTACTTATCCTGATTCTCAAGGTGCTTGTGGGAATTAATTTGCAATACATAAATTGCCTGACCTTCACATTTATTGTCTCATTTACCGGGGTATATTCTGAGGTATAGCTAGTACTCATGACTAATTCAAACATGTCTCCTAATGTTAAAATGTTATGTTTTTTAAACACACACTGTGACCTTTTGCGCTCTTGACAATATGCTAAGTATAAGCATGCATTCCTGCCACTGACAGCCATAGAACCATTTATTAGAAATTGGTCAGAGCCGGGCCATGGTGGCCACACCTTTAATCCCAGCACTCAGGATGCAGAGGCAGAAGGATCTCTTGAGTTTGAGGCCAGCCTGTGTCTATAGAGAGAATTCCAAGATACACAAAGAAACCTTGTTTTGGACAAAACCAAAACCAACCAAACGGATGAATGTAATAGAACAAGATGGCTCAATCAGTAAAGTGCTTGTTGAATAAGCATGAGGGTGGACCTGACTTCAAGTCCTACCTCACATAGATTAAAGTGGCCATGGTGGCATATGATGGGAAGCAGAGATAGGCAGGTTGCTAGGGCTTGCAGGTCAATTATCCTATTCAAATGAAGACACAAGATTCTGGTGGGAGACACTGTCTGGGGAAAAACAAACAAAGATGGGTGATGGCTGGGGAGTGAATGAATTTGAGAGTGTCCTGTGGTTTCCACATATTTATGCACACATATACATTCCCTTAAGAGTAGGTCTAGAAAAGGTACCACGATGGCTTCCTGCTGGGGTTTGGTTTGGGATTCTTACCATCATTATGTCAAAAAGCCTCAGATAGAATTTTTAATCTTGAAGGAGAACTTGCCATATTGTTCCACATAGAGTTAATTGGTGCTTGTATTTCATATTCTGTGTTTCAAAAACCTGCCAAACAGCTAATACTTCTGACTGGGAAATGAAGCGATAAATAAATGTTCACATGCCTGCCTTGGGCCCCACAGACTGAAGCGTAGTGCCACTGTGGCCTAATAGTGTTCCTGCTCTACCGCAGGTGAACAGCACTCTACCCAACTGGGGCAAGCTGCTTAGAAAAGGTTATTTTGGTAATAATCACACCAGAAGGAAAAAACAAGTGTCTGGAGGAAAAATTCCATCGTGATGACTCCGACCTGATGAATAATGTCCCAGATGGGTAGCGTGTGGCGCAGGTCAAGTCCATCCTTACTGCAGTTGTTGAGTGACAGTAAAGCTACTGTTCCCGGATTATCAACTTCCCTTTTACCTGTTTGGTTTTTTTCCCCATCTTGTGGCCATCTTCATTTTGCTGATTACTTTTTATTTTTCATGTAGGTGTAACATGCATGTGTGTGTCCATGTGTGTGGATGGCGTGTGCTTGTGGACGCCTGAGGTTGATGTTGGGAATCATCTCAGTGGCTCACCCATGCGACTTTTGAGATAGGGGCTCTCAATCCAGCCTGGAACTTGCTGGGAGTTTTGCTCCCAGCTCGTTTGGAGGAGCCCTGCTTCTTCCCAACATTGAAATTCTAGGTGGACAGCCACAGCAGCTTGGCTTTTCTGTAGGTTCCTGAGCCTGAAACGCTGGGCTTCACACTTGATCTGATGAACTTTATTACCTTATACTGCAGCCAGCCAGCTCTATCACTTACAGCATCGTCTATTAATTCCATGCTTATGCCCCTCAGGGTCTCATGAGAACTGCTATTCCTGTTTCCACCAATATTTATAATAAATCCTTTTAATATGTACATTTTCAGAATACACAAGAAAGCAGAAGAAATAGCATGGTGAATGGATGTTTGACCTTCAAGTACTGTCAGCACTTTCAGTCATTTTACCCATCTTCTGTCTTCATTTTTTACTTACTAATTTTGTCTTATTACTTCCCTACATCATTCTTCAAGGATTGTGCATGTTACTGCTTGTCCCAACAGTTAAATTTTGCTTTTTAATATATCTTGCTGTAAAATACTTCAATATGGCAGCCTACATAAAAAACCAAAAGATATTTTATTTTTTAAGATTTATTTATTATTTTTATATGTATGTTTATTTGGTTGTATGCATGTGCAACATTTGGGACATGTATACATGAGTGTGTGTGTGTGTATGAGAGTGAGTGTGTGTGTGTGTGTGTCTGTCTGTCTGTCTGTCTGTACTATTCTGTTTTTCTAGTCCCCGAGACAGACAGGGTTTCCCTGTGAGGCAGCCATGGCAGTCTAGGAACTTCTCTCTGTAGACCAAGGAAGCCTAAGTCTCTTCCCCAAAACTCAGAGATCCGCCTGCCTCTGCCTCCCAAGTGCTGGGATTAAAGGCATCCACCAATACTGCCCAATTTTTGTTTATTTAAAACTTTCATGTTACAAATGAAGAAAGGAATAGAAACTAGATTGACACTAGATTGGCAGGACATAGTCCTGATCTAAGCCCTCAGAATGCCAGTACAGGCCACCACATAGTAAACTCTAGTCCAGTCTGGGCTACACAGAAAATTTACCAAATTAATATAATATTATATCATTGATAAACCTTAAATGAACAGCACTGTGTAGTCCACTAGTGTTCACTGCTCTTTAATACAGGTCTGCAGATCACTAGATTATGGATTTCAAGTTTGTTAACTTGTAAACTGGCAATGAAGATATAGTTAACCTCAGTTAAATAATGAGGTCATACTATGCAGGGTGGTGTGGCTTACAAATTGTTTTTTGTTTGTACTTTTTGTGTATGCCATACTCATGATAGTGCTCCTGATGTCATGGTGCTTGTACACATGGCCACAGGTTGATGTTGAATGTTTTCCTCTACTCCCCTCACTGAACCTGGATGTCACCCATTGGGCTAGACTGAATGGCCATTGAGTTCCAGGGACCCTTCCTGCCCTAGGCTCCTAGTGCTAGGCAATAGGTTCAGAGTACCATACCCAGCCTTCATTTTTTTTTTTTAGCTGTATTATTTTTTATGTGTATGGGTGTTTTGCTTGCATATCTGTGTCCCATGTGTGTACAGAGCCTACGGAGCCTGGAAGCTGGTATCATATCCCCTGGTTCTGGAGTTACAGGCATTAGTAGTGAGCTACCATGTGGGTTCTGAGAACCAAATCCATGTCACCAAGTACTCAGATTGCTGTGCTGTCTACCCCAACACAACTAATCTTTATGTCAGCTCTGGGGATGCAAATTCAGATCTTCATGCTTGCATAGCAAACACTCTACCAACCCAGTCATCTCACATGCCCAAGGAGGGAGTTTTAACCTTCATTTTAAAATATTAAGTGTTCTTAGTTGAAGAAAGTGTAAAATGTTTTATCTTGAGTTCTAAATTTTACCTGTCAATGATGTTTTGTTTTGTTTTTGTTTTTTTGTTTGGTTGTTTGTTTGTGTTGAGGTCAGTGTTATAATTTCAGTGAAATTGATGCTTGCTGTATTATAGGTCAACTTCATGAACTGTTAATATAGCCTGTTAATCCGTCCGACTTTACCAACAATATGCAGATTCCCTGTGGTGGTTTCCATCTGTTAAAGATGGGATGAGGGGCTGGAGATATGACTCAGAGGTTAAGAGCACTGGCTGCTCTTCCAAAGGTCCTGAATTTAATTCCCAGCAGCCACATGGGGGCTCATAACCATCTGTAATGGAATGTGATGCCTTCTTCTGGCCTGCAGTCACATTTGCAGGCAGAATGCTATATACATAATAAGTAAATAAATCTTTAAAAAAAAAAAAAAGATGGGTGAGGCTCGTGGCACTAGAGAACAGGGACAGACAGGTATGTCTAGGAAACACATGGACCACTTTTTTTAAAGATAAAACCCTGTTTAGACCTGGGTTTAGTTCCCAGCACACACATGGCAGCTCATAACTGTAACTCCAGTTCAGGGGATCTGATAACCTAACAGACACACATGCAGGCAAAACAACAATGCACATAAAATAAAAATAAATATTTCTTAAAAATTAAGGCAGAGAGGGATAGAGGAAAGCACCCGGTTTCAACATGTCAATCTCCAGCCTCAGCATGCACTCCCACCTGTCGACATAACACCTTCAGTTTAGGTAAACTTTGTGTGGATTGTATGTCAAAGCTTTTAAAAAATTTTAATTTATTTTCAATTATTTGTCTGTAGGTATGGGGGGTGAGATAGAGTGTCAGATTGCCACAACTGGGGTTACAGGTACAAATGTTAACGTGGGCAGGCTTGGGTGCTAGGAACTTAATCCAGGTCTTCTACAAAAGGAGCAGGAAGCTGGAAGAGGGCATAGGACCCTCTGGACTTGGAATTTCAGTAGTTGTAAGCTACCATGTGAATGCTAGGAATCAAACCCTCAGACCCTTTTGAATTGCTGAGCAAGCTCTCCAGCTTTTGTGTTAGTTCTCGGGTTTGAACTCATGTCCTCTAGCTTGTAGAGCAAATGCTTTCACCCACTCGGCTGCCGCCCAGCCTATAGCTGGTGAATTTGGGGCTCTTTCCCTCTTTGAACCTGACCTTCGCTCTCGTGCCTTTCACCGTGTGCAGTGCTTCCTCCCACATGTCCTACCAGCCCACCGACGGCAAACTTGTCTCTTGTTATCCGCCATAAGCCTCTTGTTTTCCTTTTAATTTTGAGGGATATTTCTTTGCTAGATGAGAATTCTAGATACTTGATAAACAGCAATCTTTTGTCTTCTTGCTTTCAGTGTTTTTAATGGATAACCTGCCATTATTTGTATTCTTTCTTAAATTATGTATATATGGGGGCTAGAGAGGTGGCTCAAATGGCTAAGAGCACTAGCTCCTTCTTCTGAGGATCCAGATTCAACTCCCAGCACCTGCATGGCAACTTACAGTCTGCAACTCCAGTTCCAGATCAGACACCAGCTTCTGGCCTCCCTAGACACTGAGTGCACATGGTGCACACACACATACATACATACATACACATATACACATACACATGAAAGCAAAACACTCATGCACTTAAAGATTTTAAAAATTGATGTGTGAAGGTGTTATGTGTGGGTACATGGGAGTGCAGATGCCTGTGGAGACCAGAAAAGCTATCAGATACTGTGGAGGAGGAGGAGGTGTAGGCAGTTGTGAGCCACCCAGTGTAGGAGCCGGGAACCACCCCGGGGTCCTTAGAGAAGCAGCATGCACTCTTAACCCCCCTTTAGCACCACCATGTATATTTTATTTCCTGTGTGCAGTGGTTTTTGGTGTTTTTTTTTTTTTTTTTTTAAGATTTATTTATTTATTATATGTAAGTACACTGTAGCTGTCTTCAGACACTCCAGAAGAGGGCGCCAGATCTCGTTACGGATGGTTGTGAGCCACCATGTGGTTGCTGGGATTTGAACTCTGGACCTTCGGAAGAGCAGTCGGGTGCTCTTACCCACTGAGCCATCTCACCAGCCCTTGTTTTTGTTTTTAAATTTGGCATCTTTCAAGATTTTCCCATAATTTCTAGCATTTAATAATGATGTGCTTATTCATTCATAATTCAGAGTTATAGGGCATCAGTTTATTGAAATTAAAGCTTTTATTTTCTCAAACCTGGAAAAACTTTGTCTACTTTGAGTTTTTCAAATAATTTTCTGCCTAGCTCCTTGCCCTGTGTTGTATGTTTCATTGCATATGGTTCGGGTTTGAGAGAAAGTAAGTTGTGTTCCTTTTCTTGGAAGACTGTTGACTCTCAGCCTAGCAAACTAACTGACTTACTGGATTACAAGCTGTTTCTCTTTGGATGAACATTGCCTGGGGTTTATACTCTGTCTTTTAAATCTTGTGCCTTTAAGGAGGGCGGTTCAGGGACCATTGAGGGTCATTGTTTTTTGTTTTTTTTCTTGCGGTTTCTTGCCTACTTTTCTATTGTGTTGTTAGCTCCACACATGGCTTTCCCACCCCTCAAGCCTGAACTTTGCAGATGTTTGCTTAAGGACTGAACAGTTCATGTGTGATGCCTGGTTCCTCCTACCTCTACTGCTATTCTCTTGTGCATTGGTGTGTCTATACTTGCCTGAGTGTGTAGTGATTATCTGCAAGACTGGAGTTTCTGCTGTGTCACCCAGGGGGCACCATATCACTCTGCTTTTGTTTGCCATTGACTTTCCATCGGTGCTTCAGTGGATTTAACAACAACTTACTTCTGTGTGTATAAATGATGGTTTCTCATCAAGTGAATATACTCGTAATGCTCTTTATCCTTTCTTTTACAGACAAGAGATGATTTCCTAGGTCAAGTGGATGTCCCTCTCTATCCTTTACCGGTTAGTATTGGCATCCATGGTTTTGGGTTTTGTATTTGTGGTTTGTTTTTTTTTTTTAATTTTAATAACTGCTAATGTGAATCTTTAGTATATCAGCTGTTTCCTGAAATTTATTTCACTTTTCCTTTTCACTCATCTCCTTTCCTTACGTGAGCTTCAAGAAACTGAACCACAGGGATTGGTAGGCAAGATGGAGCCTGGATTTTAAGGGTTTGGAATTATCCCCATAAACAGCAAGAGCCTGGGCTCACATACTGGATGTGAGAGACTAAGAGACCAAAGGACCATTAACACTCCTGAGAATGGAGTTGGAAACACAACAGTGGGAAAGGCTTAGGTAGCCTTTCAGAATCAAATGTCACTGGGGGCTTACAGAGATGGCTCAGTGGAGGGCTCAGCTCCCTGCACTCACCTGACCGCGCACAACCACTAGAAACCTCACTGGTATGGGATCCAGTGCCCTCTTCTGGCTTCTCATGGATCCTGTACACATTCAGTGCACATTTTGGCCATATGTAATTCTGATAAGACATTGTAGAAAATTGAAAGTTGAATGTGGGCAGTTAGTAGCAGCATATAAGAAAATTGTGTAGGGAAAAGAAACAGGAAGGGTTGAGGGTTCTTGGTGTCTAAATGAAGGACCAGGTGCAAAACCTTAGTCAACATAGGTGGATCAAAAGAAAGTCAGAAGACAGTAGAAAAGAACCAAAGAAAATACTTTCAAAAAACTTTAAGGAAATAGCTTCTCATTGTGCATAGTCTTCCATGTAAAAACTTGGAAGGAGGCTAAGGCAGGAGGATTACAACATTGAGGTCAGCCTGGCTTTATAGTGAGAACTTTGATGTAAATAACTTTCAAGGCATAGAGGGTAGCCAACGCAAAGCCAGAGAGAAGTAATACAAAGCAGAGGGTTGCTGTGGGAAGGTGGCCGCCCACACTCCTCTCAGCGTTGGAGAGGAGTTTTTGCTTTTGTTTTAGAATTCTCTGTATACTCTTAACAGAGTCAAGCTGCTGACATAGTACATATCCCATGTTCTTTTGGGGCAGGGTTCTACCCATACTGTACTGTCCTCTACTGCCTGGGTCCTGCCTGCTCCCACATCTCAGCCTACACCCCTACTTCCCCACACTCCCTCCCCTCTGCTGGTTCCCCCCTTAGTTATGGAGTTTGCTGGAGTTCCTGTGTAGGAAGCCAAAGCCATGTGGTTACCAGCTGACTCTTAACAAGTTAAACCTTCTTTTCTCGTTCTTCAGTCTGCCTTTCATTATAAGTACTCAACCCCCTTTCTCATTTTAGACTGAAAACCCAAGAATGGAGAGACCATATACATTTAAAGATTTTGTTCTTCATCCAAGAAGGTCAGTAAATATGTAAGATTAGTTTATTAAGGTTAATAGTTGCGATTTTATTTTATGTATATTAGTGTCTGCCTGAATATGCACCATGTTATGCAGTTCCCAAGGAGGCCAAGAGAAGGTGTCAGACTCCCATGTGGCTGCTAAGAATTGTATGTAGGTTCTCTGCAAGAGCAGCCAGTGCTCCTGAACCATTCAGCCATCCCTCCACATACAGTACACATATTATACATTTATGTCTTCATTAAACCTTACTCTCCTCTTTAAAAATCCAGGATCTAAACACCCTATAAATAAGCTACTTAAATAAATTAATATTATTTCTTTTAAAAGCTTTAGTTATTTCAGACTTTAAAATAAACTCAGGTGGCTGGAAAACATGGCTCAATTGTTAAATGTGCTTGCTACTCTTTCAGTGGACCCAACACACATGCACACATACATACAACACGCATACACACAGAATCACATATGTATCTTTAAGCAGTGTACTTTGTTCATATTCCAAATAAAATTCTTAAATAGACACAAAAATTAGGAATGATTTGTCCCCCTTATTTATCTAGTAGCTGTATTTCATGTAAAACAAATGTCCAGCTTGATCTATACAAAAACAAATTCAGAATATACTTGAGTATATTTTGCAAAATTTAATTTCAAAAATATTTTAGAAGATTCCCATAGAGAAAATAGCACGAATAGTGAATAAAATTTAAACCCAGTTAGTGCACTTGCAATTACATTTTCCTGAACTGAGTTACTTGGTTCCTTTTTATAACTAAAAATTTAACCTTTAAAAAGGACCTACTCACTTTTATTTAATGTGTATGAGTGTTTGACATGAGTGCATGTCTTTGCAATGCATGCATTCGGGGGTAAAGGAGGCCAGAAGAGTGTATGAGATCCTCTGGAATGGGAGTTCCAGCCATATGTGAGCCTCCCTGTGGGTGGTGGAAACTGAACCTGGATCCCCTGCAAGGACAAAAAATGCTCGTGACCACAGAGCCATCTCTCCAGTTGTCCAAATTTAAAATCCTAAGTTCTAAATGAAACTCCTTTTGGTCTTTTGTGCCACTTGGCCAATTAAAATCAATTTAGAATGTGTAATTAATTATCACATGTAAAAGTAACCCATCTGGGAAAACCATAGCACTTGCTTTATGTTTTCTAACAAAGAAATGCATGGAACAGTGTATTATGGACACTGAAATCTTTTTCATTTAAAAATGGCTGCTTTAACCTAGTCTTTGTAATACAAATTTTAAAACAACATAAAGGAGCTTTGGCTTTGTGGTTGCTTATTCTGTCTGCAAGAGAAGTTCTCTATTCCTGTAGAAGTCTAGGAGTTGAATCTCTTTTCTTCCTCTCGTTCTGGACCGATTGCAATACATGCATAGCAGGAATAACTAAGCAAATATTTTCCCTCCTTTTTTGCTCGCCCTGCCAGCCGTCCCTCCAATTGCTGTAAAGACACTTCCCGCATTGACTGTGCTGCAGATAAATCCTCTCTTCTTGATGTTCAATTTTCATTAGTAATTGTTTTCTTTCCCACAGTCACAAATCAAGAGTTAAAGGTTATCTGAGATTAAAAATGACTTATTTACCTAAAAATGGCTCAGAAGATGAAAACGCAGACCAGGCTGAGGAGTTAGAGGTAAGATTCCCAGGAATGTTTGCTTAGGCTGAAATGGGGCTGTCAGATATCGCTCTATATACTTGGTAGAAAAACATGGTTTTCAAGGAAACTGATGCATGCAATGAAAATCACCATGATGTTGATTTGACCAAATGTCCCTTAAGCAGTTTTTTCTCTGACAGTATTTCTGTAGAGTGGTTGTTATTGGTAGACTTACAGGTAGAAATAGGAAATGCAATATTTATCAATGTAGGTGTTTATTATAATTATGTCATTGTCTTTAGTTTTTTTGAAAAACTATGTCCTAGTCTACTTTACAATAAGAAAATAGGTGTTTGTAAAGCTAAATCTATAGACATCTTACTATGTTAAAATTGCTCTGTTTCTATATACTAATTACATTAGTATAAAACTCTAAGGACATTTAGTTAATTTTGCTTTTCTTGTCATGTTTATTTGAAGTACGTGTTAATTCATGGTTCTCACAGGTGACAGAATTAATAAAAAATCAAACCAGGTGCCTGAACAGAGCCACACATCTGGGTACATGGAGGAAGAGTAGCAGGGTGGCTTGGGCTTTGATAGCTGAGCCCCTGGAACAAGCTAGCTCTGCTTCCCACAGCCATGTGACCTCTGATCTGCTAGGTTTTTCTTTTGTGGGGGAGAAGGACTGCACCAGGTCGCCTTTAGGGTTTCTTCCCTGGCTTTCAAAAGACAAAACCACCTCCTTTCTGTGATGCCCTTAGAGACAGTTCATCAAAAGGTTTAAATTTAAACATTTATTCTACCACAGAGAGAGAGAGACAGAGAGAGAGAGAGAGAGAGAGAGAGAGAGAGAGAGAGAGAGAGAGATTGATTGAATGTGCATCTAACCTGATTGTTCTGGAAGGTTCTTTGTTGTGTGTGCTTTCTTCCAGGTGTGTCTCTCTTTGGTTGAGGGTTTGCTCTGGTCTCTGAGAGCTATGAGACGAGGGGATATCCCTGAGGTGTGGGCTCTAGCTCATGTGCTTGGGTGCCTTGAGCAGGAAGTGGATTAGCAAAGCTTTTGGTATTCTATGTGTTAGTGAGATTTTACTTTGTAGGGAAATGTTTGAGGGTAGAAAGAAAGTTGTTTTTTCCTTAAATAATAGACGATAGATGACCCCGCATTGCTGACTGAACCTTGTCACCGTTCTCTTAAGTAAATAGTTAGCCCCTGCTTGGTTACCTTTTCTGCTGATCTGTTGGGTCTTTAGTTTTAAATTTTCAAATATACATTTATTTTCTCTGACTATTTTATTTGTTTCTTTTATGTGGGTGTTTATATGTCAGGTTAGTGTATGCTTGGTACTCATGAGGTCAGAGGTGCTGGTTTAGATCCACTTGATCTGGAGTTACAGGTAGTTGTGCTATGTGGGTGCCGGAATTGAACCCAGTGAGTGGTCTTACCTGCTGTCTCTCCAGCCCCTGCTCACATTCGTTCATTTTTCCTTCCTCCACGGAGTGTGCTCGTGGGTTTATGCTCGCTCGTGTGCATGGGTGTTCCGTAGAACACTGCAGAAGTCAGAGGACATTGAAGAACATTGTCCCTTCCTTCCACTATGAGGTCTCACCTTCATTCACAGTGCCTTTAACTTGTGGCCATCTCACTGGCCCATATTGCAAGCTTTTAAGAGATGTTTTGGGGTACAAATGTCTGTCCATGGCCTTGTCACGCAGAGGGTTTCTTGCATTTGAATTTCTGTTTCAAATGAAGACTTTGCTATGAGGGAAGAAAAGGCTTTCCCAGAGACTTTGAAGTTTAGCAGCATTTCATTACATGGGAGCTCGCCCCAGCTTTGCTTGAGCATGGATCACAGGCACCTCATTCATGGTTTGCCTCTGTGGTGTACACTGGCCTTGCTTTATGCTTTGGCTTCCCATCACAATGTTTGAATTCCTTCAGAGGCCACCTTATAATTTCAAGAGATGTAAGTGTGTCGTTTATTTATGAAAAGGCTGAGGAATTCAGACCCATGAATGTGCTTATTTATCTTCTGGGCAGCGAGAGACCAGAGACGTCTTGCCTGGTCCTTTGATATGTAGTTTGTGACTAAATATTTAAAATTCTGCTATTTGAAAAAAACAATTGTAACTTTGGAGGGAGGTGAGCTCTGGGCATCGTACATTTTTGAGTATAGTGTGGCTCTGATTAGCTTTGTGTAACGTTTCATTTTGTGTTATTTTCAATCATCGGGTGAGCTGTACGAATTCTACAAGTTTAGGGTAAAATGTTTGTCTAAGTACTTTGTACTTGCTTTCTGGCCCTTCTGACTCCATTAAATTGTAGGTATTTGCATATTGGCTTTAAGACTAGTAATTAGGATTTCTTGCCTTGTAGAAAATTATTTTATGAGGAAAATAGATAATCCATATTTCTTAGGGAAGACGGAAAATACTTTTTTCCAGTAGTGTTTGGGTGTATAGTTGTACTTTCTCAAACTTGAAACCATTTCATTTTCTAAAGCCTTAAAATAAGAAATTCAGTACCTTTCCTCCCCCTCCCCCCATTTTTCTTACTGAATTTACATTGACAACACTAAAGCAGATCTTTAAAAAGTAATATACATTTTCAAAGAAATGCTCTTGTGCCAGGAAGACGGCTTAGTGGTCACAAGCCAGAAGCCCCAAGGTTAAGCTCCAACTTCAGCCCACTTGATCGTATTCCTCAGCAAGATGAATCCCCTGGAAGCCTAAGGAGCAGCTAGCTCAGTGCCAGAGTTAGCAAGAAGGAGCCCTGCATAGGAGGGGGAAAGGAAAGAACTAACTGCAACAGCAGGTCCTCTGACCCCCACATACATGGCTTGCATGCACCCTTACACACTTGGAGTGTGCAGGTACCTGCGGAGGCCAAAGGGCATCAGCCCTCCCTGCACTGGGCTTCAGGCCACTGGTGAGTCACCTGGTGTGAGTACTGGAAATGGTAGGGCAAGCTCTCCTAACCGTTGAGCTGTCCCTGTGTAGTGTCTTGTTTTCATGCTCAGCAGTGGGATCCCCTTTCTTTTTCTTTTTCTTTTTCTTTTTTTCTTTCTTTCGTTCGTTTGTTTGTTTGTTCGTTCGTTCGTTTGTTTGTTTCGAGACAGGGTTTCTCTGTATAGCCCTGGCTGTCCTGGAACTCAGTTTGTAGACCAGGCTGGCCTCGAACTCAGAAATCCGCCTGCCTCTGCCTCCCAAGTGTTGGGATTAAAGGCATGTGCCACCACCACGCCTGGCGTGGGATTCCTTTTTAAACAGCCTTTCTTGTTGATGTCACGGAATCCTAGAAGGCTGCTTTCCTTCTGACATGTCCCTCCGTACATGTAATTTACCTTGATCACAGTCACTGCCACTGTCTGCCTTCAGCTCCCACCCCCTCCCCATCACCTTTTCCTCTATAATCCACCTTTGTGTCTTCTTTTCTTTTATTCTCCTTAGTAAATTCATTTTTACTGATAGACTTTATTTATCTGAGAGCAAAGTAGCCATTGGCCACATTGAATAAAGAAATCCCGGGACTGGTGAGATGGCTAGGTGGTTAAGAGCACTGGATACTTTTCTAGAGGTCTCAGATTAAATTCCCAGTACCCACATGGTGGCTTACAACCATCTGTAACTGCAGTTTCCTGGAACACGATGCCTTCTGCCATTCACCGGCACTGCACTGCATGTTATGCTCAGGTGCTAACATCTAAACACATAGAATAAAGAAATGAGTAATTGAGAGGAAATCTTGAGCTAAACAGTCTACCAGAGACTGTTAACAGACTGTAACAAACTCAGATCATGCCTTCTGAGACCAAGTCCTGAGAGATGCAGTTTGACTGTACACAGGATTAGAGTTCCCTTTATAAAGTAGCACATTATGATGGTCTACAAGAAAGGAAGACAGAAAGAAAAAAATGGAGATGAAGTAAGAGGAAAAGAAGAGAATAGAATTTGAGTATCAGCTCCCATAGCAGTGAAACGAGAAAAAGAGACTACACGTGATGGGGACCAACTTTAGCTTCCCACATAGAATGCCCTTCAGCTCCCTTCAGCTCCCCTTCACATCCCTACCTAGTATCTTACACTAAGATATACAACAAACAAACAGTAATTCTCCAGTCCTCCCCCCATTCCCGCAACCCCTCTTCCTCTCAGCCTCCACCTGCTGCTCTTACTGGCCCTCTCTTGTCAGGTGCAGCCTCCAAGGATTGGGCTGCTCCTCCCAGCCTGCATCTGCCTGTACACTCATTGCCAGCCCAGGGAGTAGAAGCCCAGTCACTATCCTGGGGTTTATCTGTCACAGTAATGAAGACCTTTCCTGTATGTCTGCTTTTCCTTTGATTTAGCAGGGCTAGGGTGTGATATGTTTATAAGTTTCCATGTCCAGTGCAGAATTCTTCTCATTTGTGCTTTCTAGATTTGCCGTCATGTTTAGTTGCTTCCCACTCTGGAGCACACTGCTTTACATTTCTCCAAAGTTGTTCTAACACTCCTTGGGTTTGTTTTTTAAACATTTGAATATTATTCAGTTTGTTGTATATCTTGGTATAAGATACTAGGTAGGAATGTGAATTAATTTTTTTCCCAACAAGTACCTATTCTCCAAATAATTTTCCCATAGATGTAAAATGTGTCTGTTGAATGCCGCGTTCCTCTGGGTTTTGTTCTTTCTGTTTCCCAGTCGCCTTTTGCGCTGTGTGTGTACAGCTTAGACCCAGGCTGTTTTCTGTGACAGAACTGTCCACACATCTCTTCTCCCTTAGAATGTTGTTGGTTATGACTTACTTGTTTGTGTTTCTACTTGAACTTGACAATTAGCTCTCATTATTTAAAAAAAAGTCTGTAACATAATAATTGTATCAGAATTTTGACAGATTTGCCCTGGGAAATTGATCCATCATGCCTGCTGTATGTGGTGTCCAGGCTGAATGCAGGACTTCCTGCTATTCCCAGACTCTACCAACTGAGCTACACTCCCCAGCCCTGTGTGTGTGTGTGTGTGTGTGTGTGTGTGTGTGTGTGTGTGTGCTTGCATATGTGGGCGTGAGTGTTTGACTGCATGTATCTGTGAAGGCCAAAGATATCAGATCCCCTGATACTGGAGTTACAGGAAGTTGTCAGCCACCTGATAGTGGTTCTGGTAACCAAATTCAGGCCCTCTGCAAGAACAGTATGTGCTTGATCACTGAGCAACCTCTCAAGCCCCTGTTACAAGGTTTTTAATATGAAAGCATGGTAAAACTTAATAACTTTTCCACTTAATTCCTTACTATTTAACTCCCCTAGGGTTTTGTGCATTTTGTCTCTTTAAAGACCCAAATTCCTGGGCATTTCTTCTTTTAAAATTTCTTGTTTGAGTGTTATGACATGGCCACAATCCTTGTTCTGGGGCTAGGGAGAAATAGAAAATGCAGACTCCAGTCTCACAGTGACGGATCTGTCATCTCACACTCACACACACACACAGTCCGAGTAGTGACTATTTCTTAGTCACTCTCACTGCCTCTGTTGGGCTTCTCGGGGTTGGCCTCAGTGGACAGCTTTTCATGTCTCTAGTGTCTGTGGATCTCTTTCCCTGCCTGGCTTCAGCTGTGTGTGGCTGAGAGAGTGGCTGCGGTCACACTGGCTCCAATTGTGTTCCTCGTTTCCCTAGCACACACCCCCGTGTCACAGCCTTATTCAGTTTTATAAAGCATTTGGTTTTTGTTGTCCGTCATTTTTGCAGGGGGTTTATTGTCTTATTCTGTTTGTTTGTATGTTTTGTTTTGTGTTTTATGCTTTTTGGAAATAAGTATTCTCAAACACCTTTTAGACGTTTATCATTCTGCAGGAAAGCCTTGCTTACAAAGCATTCACATTCTGGCTTTGAGGATTGAGCATGAACTAATTCTGTTATTCACATTTCTAAAATTGAACATAAATTCTCTTTTAATTTCCTTTATTTGTGATTTTTATTTGTAACTTGTAGGGTTTTGTTTTGTTTTGTTTTTAAGTCAAGCTAATTGCTTCCGTTCTGTTTTTCAGCCTGGCTGGGTTGTTTTGGACCAACCAGATGCTGCCACTCATTTGCAGCATCCACCAGAACCCTCTCCCCTACCTCCAGGATGGGAAGAGAGGCAGGATGTCCTTGGAAGGACCTACTACGTAAACCATGAATCTAGAAGAACACAGTGGAAAAGGCCAAGCCCTGAGTATGTGCCAGTCTGCATAGATTTTGCTGCTCCTTGGCCTGTTAATGCTGTGATTCGAGTAGGCGTATAGTGGTATAGGGACCCCTGAATTGTAGGCTAACCACCACTGAAAAACTTCTATCTTAGCTGTGATTTTTTAAAAAATGATTTGATATTGTTTTAAAAAATATTTGGAGGCCAGCAAGATGGCTTGGTGTGTGAAGGCCCCTTGCCACCCAGCCTAATCTCCAGGTCCCACATAGTAGAAGGAGAGAAGTGATTACCAAATCTGTCTTCTGACCACCACATGTGTGTCATGCCATGCTCACATCTATATACACACATGTCATAAAAAACAAAACATATCTTGAAAAACAATTTTAGGCTAGAGCTGTGGCTCACTGGTCTACAGGAGACCCTGAGTTCCGTCCCCAGCATCACATAAGACGACATATGGTGGCGCCCCTCTAATCTCTGCACTTGAAGGTAGAGGCAGGTCGGGCGTGGTGGCGCATACCTTTAATCCCAACACTCGGGAGGCAGAGGCAGGCGGATTTCTGAGTTCGAGGCCAGCCTGGTCTACAAAGTGAGCTCCAGGAACAGCCAGAGCTATAAAGAGAAACCCTGTCTCGAAAAACCAAAAAAAAAAAAAAAAAAAAAAGATGAAGGTATAGGCAGGATCGCAAGTTCAAGGTTATTCTTAACTTTCTGCAGTATTTTTGTGCTGCTAGAGTTTGGAGCCAGTGCCTCATTCCTGCTAAACAAGTTCTTTCCCACTGAACCACAACCCAGCACTTCATTTTTAAAATAGAAATTATTGTTAACTCACAGAGGAGACAGTAATGGGTCCTTTCCTAACACCCTTCTCTAATTTAGATGGTAGACATGGATCTTCCCACATGCAGAGGCAAGTCAGAATAACCTTGGATATGTTCATGCTCATAGCTCCTTAGTGGCTTTTTTAAAGTATAAAACTGCACCGTGATCTCATTTGGGGTTAGAGGTTTAATTCACTAGGAAAGTGCTTGCTAGCAAGCTTAAGGCCCTGGGTTCAATCTCCAGGATGAAAACAGATGAGAAAACTAACAACAATTGTGCATACTATTCCCAGTATCAGATATCCTCCTGTCTTCCTTCTCCTGTGGCCTCATGTGGCTGTTTTGAATCTGTGAGTGCTTGACACATCCTTATCATTTATCTTACTAGTCCATTCACCTCCAATACTTCTGATACTTCCTAAAAACTTTTGTCCTGTCTGTTTTCAAACCCTCCAAAGTAGACCAGTGGTCACACTCTCAAGCACATGGCCATCAGGATCTGCGAGATCACACACCAAGTACAAGTGGGACATTCCATCAAGCCACCCTGTTGTCTTTGACAGACAGGCAGACCTGCCACACAGAATCGTGTGTTCTACTGGTGGTGTCAATTTCTGGTGGCAGGATACAGATGGAAGAAAAAAAAATTAAACACTTCTTAGATCCATTAGTCACAATTTATGTTTTCACAAGCCACAATAGAGAATGATTTTCTTGTGACTGGGAGGTAAGGGAGGCGATGCTCCCGACAGACAGTTGGATACAGTTCTCACGTTCTGTGAACCGGCAAGGTGTCTGTAGTTGGTAATGCTGTAAAAGCAAATGAGGATATCACCCAGAAGTGATATGAATGAGTGGTATATACGTGAAGCACTCCCATCTCCTTATACACAGTCACTAACAGTATGCGCACCCGTGGACCACATAGCACCACAACCTGTCCAATATCCGGCTTTTGTTCTTAATTTTTACTTTATTTTGTATGTATGGCTGTTTTGCCTATATGTATATCTGTGCAAAAGACAGTGTAAGAGCTCCTGGAACTTTTGTTTTTTTGGTTTTTCAATACGGGCTTACTCTGTATGGCCCTGGTTGTTCTGGAACTAGCTCATGTAGACCAGGCTGGCCTCAAACTCAAAGAGATCCACCTGACTCTGCCTCCTAATTGGTGTAATTAAAGGTGTATCTCACCCACTATTTATTGTAAAAATTATATTTTAAAAGAACTGATTTTAAAAATGGAAATAGTTTAAGATAGTTTAGGAAATATCTTGCTCTAATATGACATCAAATAAATGAATATTTTGAGGGCCATTAAGATGGCTAAGTGAGCTTGATTTCCCTGAACCAACAAGATAAAAAGAGACCTAATTCTTGCAAGTAGGTTTCTGACCTCCACACTCATGCCCAAGGCACACACATGTATACACACATGACACATAAATACTTAAAAATTTTTTAGTTAAGATTTTTGTTCCCAGCCAGGCGTGGTGGCGCACGTCTTTAATCCCAGCACTCGGGAGGCAGAGGCAGGCGGATTTCTGAGTTTGAGGCCAGCCTGGTCTACAAAGTGAGTTCCAGGACAGCCAGGGCTATACAGAAAAACCCTGTCTCGAAAAACCAAAAAAAAAAAAAAAAAAAAAGATTTTTGTTCCCGATTGTGTGAATAACATTCCTGATTTGTCTCAATATAGACAGAAATAACTAGGGCATTGTAACCCAGACATGCCTACAGTGTGTGCTTTTCCTGGGCTTAGATCTCTATTAAACGTTCAGTCGTAGGGTGCTTGTACTGCCTGCCATTCCCCTTTTGCATGCCTGCATGGGGGGTACGGCTCCCTGCTAAGACCGAGCCCACCAGTTAATTCCTTCATGAGGCATCCTGTTACTTTAGAACTGCCTTTGGTTTCTATCTCATGCTGACATGGTACAAGAATAGTAAACAAGTTTCATGTCAAACATTATTTGTGCCACTAGTTTTCTCAGCTGGTAAGAGGAACTGTAGTTGGAATTGTCTTCATATGTGCCTGTGGACATGTCTGAGGGGCATTTTTTGGGTTGATCATAAATGTGAAAGGGTACAACATACTGTTGGCAGTGGCAACCCTGGGAAAGTGGTCCTGGGTTGTATGAGGACCAGATTCTTGCCCTTTGTGATGACTGGAACCTGTAAAATAAAATAAGCCTTTTCCTTCCTGGGTTGCTCTTGGTCAATGTTTTATCATAGCATAAGAATCAAGCTAGGCACAGTGATGAACTAAATATCAGCTCTTCACACATTTGCATGAGATTTCTACTTCCAATGTACATTTTCTTCTGCCCTAGTTTCCCAGACCAAAGTGTTGACAGTATGATTAGCATACCAAAATAGCTTTTGATCAAAACCCGTGAATTCAATCTAAGTATTAGTAACCACAGAGTCTTTGATTATGATTCTAACTGTAACACGGCAGGGGTCATGCCATCTTACACTTCTGCCCTAGGGATGACCTCACAGATGAAGAGAATGATGATATGCAGCTGCAAGCACAGCGAGCATTTACCACCAGGCGGCAGATATCGGAGGATGTGGATGGCCCTGACAACAGGGAGTCCCCTGAGGTATGAACCCTTCCTTCTCTTGTTCCCGTTTCCAGCACATGTTATGCAGTGGATGAGTGTGGACTCTGCTCTTTTCAGAATTGGGAAATCGTACGAGAAGATGAAAACACCGAGTATAGTGGTCAGGCTGTCCAGTCGCCTCCATCGGGTCACATTGATGTGCAGACTCACCTTGCAGAGGAGTTTAATACCAGACTTGCTGTGTGTGGAAATCCAGCCACCAGCCAGCCAGTTACCAGCTCAGTAAGATGATTTAGATCTTGTCATACATTGATTTAACAGCTTATGTTTTATGTAAACGTTTGTCGTCAGTGACATGCGTGTAACATGTTGGGACTTTACAGTGTGGTGCTTTCACTTAGCCTTCCCTCACTCCGTGGCGCGGATGTGGATAGACCTAATGGACCTGTGCTCTCGGGTCCTTCACCCACTGCCACCAGAATCACTGAAGCCACAAGCGGTGGTTCTTGCTCATTTCACACAAAGAAACACGTACTGTCAGTGAGGGGGTGGCAGGGAGGACGGGGGATTTGATTCCGTGGGGAATTTTAAAGAGGTTGGGGGGACAAGAGACTACTCTGGATGGTGTCAGGAAGTGGGGGGGTTGTGTGTGAGAGGAACGCAGATCTCCTCCTGTGAGGACACAACTCGATGAAGAGAAACAAGAGTGCACATGACAACTGTTTGCTATTTTGCAGCTTAGGTCATGGGTTTGTTTCATTTTGTTTTCTTGGTTTTGTTTTTTTGTTTGTTGTTGTTGTTGTTTTTCCTATGTTCAGACACAATTTAGAAGGCAGCTTGAATTTGCCATGACTCTACCTGTGTGTGCCAGGTTAGCTCATGAGTGGTGGAAGCTACTTGTCTGTCTTGGTTGTGTGAGTTGACATTGTTTTTTGGGGTGGGTGTTTTTTGTTTTGTTTTTTAAAGATTTTGTGTGAGTGTGTGTGTGTGTGTGTATGTGTGTGTGTTTTGACTGCATGTATATGTAACATGTCTATGTTTGATACCCTCAAAGGCCCAAAGTATCTGACAGATCCCCAGCAACTAGAGTTAGAGACAGTTGTGAACTACCATGTGGGTGCTGGGAATTGAACCCTGGTCCTGCTTTTACCTACCTATCTCTATTCCCTGTATGAGCTTTTAACATAAAATCACAGATGTCACCCATCCGTACACATGTGTAGATTAGAGGCATATTGATTAAATGAGGAGAGAAGTAATGGTTTCATTCACTGTCTACAGGGTCCAGAAACAAGCATCCCAGCATATAACACCCCTGTGAAAATCTCTGGCTGGCTTTTTATAATCTGTATCATCGAGGCAGATTCAGTAGAAGGCAGAGTGGACTGTCTGACTCTGGCCGTTCACTGCATTATTTAGTTGGTGATTATTTCTCTGGCTGGCCAGGTACAAGGTGCCACAACTACTCACTCACTGAGAGTTCATCTGTCCTAAAGTGGACAGAACACCTTGATCTCTCAGGACTTCATTCTAGTGCAGGGTCATTACTGCGCCCTGCGTGCCAAATCTGCAGCTGCCTGTTGCCATAAATAAGGTGTCAATGGAATCCAGCCATTCCTACTTGTTCATGGCCACGTTCAAACCACATCTCAGAGCCAAGCAATTAGAACTAGCATTCAGTGTTGCACCTCAGTGGGTAATCATTTGCTAAGTTCTAGCTCCTTCCTCAAGAAGCTTCACCTATGGGCTGGAGAGATGGCTCAGCTGGTAAGAGCACCGACTGCTCTTCCGAAGATCCTGAGTTCAAATCCCAGCAACCACATGGTGGCTCACAACCACCCTTAATGAGATCTGATGCCCTCTTCTGGTGCATCTGAAAAGAGCTACAGTGTACTTATGTATAATAATTAATAAATCTCTTTAAAAAAAAAAAAAGAAGACCTACATAGTTGTATGTCCTTACCGTCAGGTCACCTCTCCACAGATCACCTCTTCACTGGCCTCCTTTTCTTTCTTTCTTCCACAGCCTGTTCTGTGTTCCATTTGATTAATCAATGTATTTGTTAGGGGTCTAAGGAAAGGATTTATCAGATTTACAGAATAGGTATGGGAAGATGACTCAGAAAAGTATTTGCCATGCAGATATAAGTCCCTGAGTATAATGCCCAGAACCCGTGTAAAATAAAAACCAGATGCAGCAGTGTGCCCTTGTCATGCTTAGGCCTTATATGAGTTACTGTCACCTGTTAAGAATATTCTTGGGCTGGAGAGATGGCTCAGCGGTTAAGAGCACTGACTGCTCTTCAAAAGGTCCTGAGTTCAAATCCCAGCAACCACATGGTGGCTCACAACCATCCATAATGAGATCTGACATCCTCTTCTTGTGTGTCTGAAGACAGCTACAGTATTCTTAGATATATAATAAATATTTAAAAAAAATATTCTTCAACTATTTCATGAATGTGTTGAAACCTGACACATTATTGAGGCCTACAAAGTAAAAAATGGTTCTTCCTTCTTACTTCCGAATTATGTTGCCTCAGTGACTACTAATGGTTTTAAATGTAGTGTCTTAAACATTATATATTTATCCATAAACATACATTTATACACATATAGTTACATACCTTTAAAGTTTTTTACAGAAGATTTATTTTTATTTTTATTTTTTTTGGTTTTTCGTTACAGGGTTTCTCTGTATAGCCCTAGCCCTGGCTGTCCTGGAACTCAGTTTGTAGACCAGGCTGGCCTCGAACTCAGAAATCCGCCTGCCTCTGCGCCACCACGCCCGGCTTGAAGATTTATTTTTAATGTGTATGTGTGCAAGTTTATATGTATCTGTATATGGGTTTGTGCACGTGGACACATGAGTGTAGTGCCCATGGAGTCCAGAAGAGAGGACATCAAGTCCCTTGAAGCTGGACTTACAGGTAGTTGTGAGCCACCTGATAGGTGCTGATTCCAAGTTCTGTTCCTCTGGAAGAGCAGCAAGCACTCTTAACTGCTGAGCCATTTTTACAACCCCTATATGTAATTTTAAAGTGTGTGTGCGTGTGTGTGTGTGTCTGTGTGTGTGTTGCTGTGTTTTTGTGGGTTGGTTGATTTGGGGTATGAGAATCAAATAGCTTTATGTGTGCAGAGCATGTGTCTCATCTCCTAGCCACACTCTAGTTCCCTTGTCGTCATCTTACACATCCCTTTTGGTTATTATTTTTCACTTACTAATTGAACTGTTTCCATGGATATCAATGTACTTCTTTTAAAATCACTAAAACAAGTTGTCCTGAAAATATCCACCACTTCCTGTTGTGATGAACTTAGATTGTTTAACCATTTGTGTTATCATAAACAGTACAGTTTCGGATATTCTGATTTTATGTATGTGTGTTTGTAAGTTTTGATGTCATTTAATAACTAAGATATTTCAGTTAGTGGTTATGATCAAGGTGTAGGGGAAGAGAGAATGGATTTCCAGGAAATAAGTTATCAGAGTGGACGTGGCTGGGGATGAGGAAGGGCCAGGTTCTGAGCGGGAGCACAGTGTTTGGTGCTGAACATCCAAGTACTCGATGAAATTTTGTTGAAGGCAGTAGCCAGAGAACGAGGAGGTTAAATCCAGCCCTCTGGCTATAGCTGGCAATCTGGACATGCAGAAATGAGGGTTGAAGCAGGAATACCTTGTCACTGTCGGAGTAATTAAGGTGACAAATGGTGAAATTTTTTTATTTGGGTCTAGCAAGAAAAGCCATGTTTGAACTTGCTAGGAATGACAGTGGAAAGGAATGAGTTAGAGTGGGTATCCGCAGGGAAAATCCAAGTCCAGTCGTGTCTACAACTACAGTGGAGGACCAGAAGGTGGAAGAGCCAGGGTGGAGGGTGGGGAGAGAAGGCATCCTCTATACGTTTTAGCCACCCCACCCTCCTGGCATGCTTGCTCTCCTACAGTGTCACCTGTACCCTCCCTACATTGCCTGTGCTCTGAGTGCAAAGCTAAAGTGTTACTTGTTTCCTCCCCTAAGAATCATTCCAGCGGAGGAGGCAGCTTGCAAACCTGTATCTTTGAGGAACAGCCTACACTTCCTGTGGTGAGTTTTCTCCTCTGCCTCAGCCAAGAATGAAAGATTCAAAACCTCAGCTAATTTTTTTAATTCTTGCATATCACAACACTGAGTGTGAGTGACTGCTTAGCAAGGGACTGGGGAGACATGGGGCACAACCTTGGAAGTCAAGCCTCAGAGACTTTGCTCTCTTGTAAAGCAAGCCCCGTGCTCATGTGATGTGGGGTTGTCTACCCAGTGGCCTCTATCATTTGGTCCAGTATGTGGCAGCCAGGTCGGCATTTGCTTTCATCTCCCAGCACCTCCCTTAGCAGTGCCCTCATTCAGCACAGACCTCCCATCTCCACAGTGCTTCTCACCTCTTCTTCTTGACTTTCCTCTCGTTATGCCAAGTTCTCACTACCTCATGTAATCACTTTACTTTGCTTGTGAGTGGACCTCATATCTCCCAAACCTTCGATGCCTGTTCTTCCTTGTGCTAGAATTACAGGCATAGTGCACCATGCTTGATTTACGAAGCTCTGGAGCTCAAACCTGTGGCTTCAGGACATCTAGACAAGCACTCCACCCACTGAGCTCTGTCTCCAGTCCCACATGTGTTTTCAAATAGAATTAAACTCTGAGGCTCCCGTGTCTTCGTTCTACCCTTTCCCTTGCCTGCTACCTGCCACCTTGGCCCCTGTCTGCTCTCTTCCAAACACCTGAATATTCTCGTCTTAATTCTCTATTCACTCATCTGATATGTGCACATCCCATTTCTCCTCTTGGTCAGTGCACCTTTGACTGACTGCCATTCTATATATCAGTTTTGAGAAAAGAGATGGGGTGCCGAGGCTCAGGAGAGTGTCTTATCTGTCTTAGAAAAGGATTCTTTCCAATCCTGTGTTGAGGATGAGAGTTCACCTGACTCTGAAGACCACTGGCCTAGTCATCGTGACAGTAGATGGTAGGGGTTATCTTGTTCCGGGAACCACACCCTGTCTTGTCTGGCCTCCTTTTAGACCACAGCATGTGTAAGCAAAAACCGCATCTCACTACAGTCCTGGAGCTCACTTGGTAGATCAGGCTGGCCTCAGACTCACAGACCCACCTACCTCTGCCGCCCAGCACCAAGTGAACTGCTATGTTTTTAAAATATATTTTAAAATAGGATTTAAAATGTGGTTCACTGTTCTAAATTTAAAAACAAGAGTTGTTTCACAGCACCAGCAATGAAGAAAAGCAGGAGGCTTCTGTCAGAAATCCCTCCTGGTTAACACTGAGGGGTTTTGTGTCTGTTCCTGTTAGCTTTTGCCTACTTCATCTGGATTGCCACCAGGTTGGGAAGAAAAACAAGATGACAGAGGAAGATCATACTACGTAGACCACAACTCTAAAACCACCACATGGTCCAAGCCCACCATGCAGGTACTCTGCACTCTTAGCTTGTCTTCTTAGACCTTGTAAGCTCAGACCTCACACTTCTAGTGTCTTCTGTGTGTTCTGCCATCTCCTATGGGTCTCCAGCATACACTGCTCACCATGCCTTACTTCTTGAAGCACGTCTGCTCGGGACAAGAGCAAAGCAATGACCTGCTCCTTCAATGATTGTGTTGTTTAGTTTTGGCATGCATGCCTTTGTGTGGGTGTGTGTGCGTGTGTGGGTGTGTCCACATGTCAGGGGGCGCGTGCGCGCACAAACGTATGAAAGACTCGTGTGGAAGCCTAGAGTTGACACTGTTTATTCCTCAATTGCTCTTCATGTTATTATTTATTTAGTCAGGACGTTGGCTGAATTTGGAGTTTTCTCTAGGATTTGGTCTCTGGCTCTCAGACAGTGGGACCATAGACTGGCCGCCATGCCCACGTGGCTTTCTGTGTGTGTGCTGTCGATGTGAACTGTGCTCTTTACACTAATGACAAGCATTGTATCCACTGGGCCAGCTCCCTGGGCACTTCTTTGGATAGTTTGCTAAGTTAATCTTGATGATTAGTGTCTGTGGAAGAAGTTTATAATTATGGGGCTGAAGAGTTGGCTCAAGAGTGTTTGCTGCTTTTGCTGAGGACACACATGGTGGCTCATTCGTAACTCCAGTTTTAGAGGATTCGATGCCCTGTTTCAGCCTTCATGGGCACTGAATACATTTGGTGTGCAACCATACATGCAGACAAAATACTCATGCAGATTAAATAAATAAAATTGCAAAAGAAGTTTATGGGGCTGGAGTGATAGCTCAGTGGTTAAAAGCACTGACTTCCAAAGGTCCTGAGTTCAACTCCCAGCAACCACACGGTGGCTCATAACCATCTGTAATGGGATCAGATGTCCTCTTTTGGTGTGTCTGAGGACATTGGCAGTATACCCATATACATGAAAGTAAATACATCTTTTAAAATGTTATAGTTGTAATGTCTTCATGTTTATTTTATCACCATTTCTTTCACTGAAATTTTTTCTTTTCACATTTAATTTTTTATGGGGGTGGATACCATAGGGTGTGTGTGTGCCGGGGTCAGAGGACAACTTACAGGAGTTGGTCCCTCCTTCTGCCATGTGGGTTCTGGGGAATCAAACTCGGGTCCTTAGGTGTAGCAAGCACCTTTGCCCACTCAGCCATCTCACTGGCCCTAAAGCCACTTCTGTGCTGAGGCTGTTCCCACTGTGACTCTTACAGGGCAAAGTGAGCTTTCTGCTGTGGGCATTATAAACCCCCTCTAACCCCTTTCAGCTTGGCTACACAGGCTGATACTCTAGCTTCTTGGACAGATATGTTCACAGCAGTCAAATCTTACTGCGTGTTAATTAGCTGAGAAACTTGTTATAAATTAGTTGACTAAATTATTATAAAAGCAAAGTTTGATAGAAAATTTTATTTAAAATTCAGGAAAAAAGATTTTTTAAGAGTGGTTTAAGAGCACCTGCTGGTCTCCCAGAGAACTGAAGCTCAGTCCCAGTGCCCACATCAGGATCTCTAACCCTCCATGGGCCCCTGCAGTCAAACCCATATGCAGACATACAGGGCCACATAGTAAAAACAAATTGTTAGAAATTAGCCTCAAAGGTTTAAGACTTGCTTACAAGTGTGCCCTCTGTTTACAGGTTAAGATAGCTATTTTAATTCTATTATTTGTGAGTTCTCCATAGATGTAAAGTATGAAGTAATTCATGTGCCAGGCCACATTGGAGATAGTCAGCTGCCATCGAGCCAGAGTTCCGCAGGCCCTCAGCCAGAGCTCCCCACCAGGACCCTACTAAACAGGCAAATCTGCCTTCCAACACTGAGCAAAGATTCCTTCCTGAAGGCTGGGGAGTCTGACACGCACCAATCAGAGGCCACAACACCCAAGACTGCCACCTGGGTAGCTTCCATGCGCCTCACTTTAAATTTATAGCAGCAATTGCTTCTCTATCTAGTCGCATGTGCTGGTGTAATCTGCCTTTCATAATAGTGAATTACATGTGAAAATTGTGGGGTTTAGATTTTGTTTTGTTTTGTTTTTTGGTTATTTGAGGTAAAGTCTTATGTAGCTCAGACTGTTCAAGATCTTGCTGTATAACTGAAGCTGAACTTGAATTCCTGATTAATCTGCTTCCACCTCCTAGGTACCACACATGAGGCCCTGTTTCTGTGGTGCTAGGATTTATTTTTATTTTATATACATTGGTGTTTTGCCTACATGTATATCTGTGTGAAGATGTCAGATCACATGGAGGTGGATTACAGATGGTTGTGAGCTGACATGTGTGTGTTGCAGATTGAACTTGCGTCCTCTGGACGAGCAGTGCTAATCTTAACCACTGAGCCATCTCTCTAGCCCTGGAAGCCAGGGCTTTATGCATGCTAGGCAAGTACTTTCCAATTGAGCCACCTCTCCAGCTCTAGGGAGTCTTTTTTTTTTTTTTTTTTTTAAGATTTATTTATTTATTATTATATGTAAGTACACTGTAGCTGTCTTCAGACACACCAGAAGAGGGAGTCAGGTCTCATTTCGGATGGTTGTGAGCCACCATGTGGTTGCTGGGATTTGAACTCTGGACCTTCGGAAGAGCAGTAGGGTGCTCTTACCCACTGAGCCATCTCACCAGCCCCTCTAGGGAGTCTTAATATTATTTTATTCAAGGTGCTTTTATGCTTCTTTTGACTTAGATTATATTTTCTGAAGGTGTTCATATTTATTTCTATTTTCTAGTGTTTGGTTCACTAGTCTTAAAAACTTAGGAAGGCTTTTAGTAATAATCTCCTGCCTCTATATGAGACTTACTATTTTCAGAGAACTTTCAAGTTTCTATCTCATTTATTAATACTACCGGAAAGACTCTGTGAAGATAAGATGGACAGATATTTATTGCTATTATTGTTGTTTTCAGAATTTATTTACATTATTTTACATGTATGACTACCTACATATATGCATGCGTCCAATACTCAGATAGGACCACAATATGTGATTCTGTTTGTTCATTCATTTATTTGTTTGATTACACCCATGCAGTTATTTATCCTGTATGTGCACATACATGTGCCACAGCATCTGTTTGGAGATCAGGGGACAGTTAACTTGTAGGGGCCTGTTCTGTATTTCCTGCTCTGTCATGTAAGTCCCAGGTATCAAACTCAGATTATCAGTCCTGGCAGGCAGTAAGCATCTTAGCCCCCTGAGCCACCTCACCAGCCCAGATGTGGTCCAGTCTAATGCCACCATCTTATACCAGTTTCTGTGCAGAGAAAAACTTGATGTAGTTTGGGTTTTGACTGGGCAGAATGTTCTCAGAGGCTTCGCAGTCGGGTGAAATGGTTCTCAGTGGAAGACATCACCCCTGAGCCCACTGAGAAGTGGCGTTCTCACCCATCAGTAGGACCTCCCAGCAGTATCTTCAAGAAGTAGAAATAAGTCACAAGGGAAGGAATTAAAGATGAAGTACAGTGAGGTGGCACAGGCCTTTAGCCCTTACCACTCAAGAGGCTGTGTAGTAGGAACACCGGGAATCCAGTGCCAGTCTGGGCTGTGAGCTCTTGTCTCAAAAAGCCAAACCATCGGTGTAAATGAAGTATAAAAGAGAATCTTATTTATTTCATTATTTTTTCATTTTCATGTATATGTATGTGTCTCCTGTGTGTGTGTGCGCGCACGAATGTGTGCTGCACGTGCACATTGTGTGCATGTGTATGCACAAATGCTCCCTGCATGTGCCGTGCATGTGAGTGGATGTGCAGACCTGAGTTTGATGCAGAAGTCGTCCTCCTCTGCTCTTCTAATAATCACTCAAGCCCACATCGTATCTTTGCAGCTAGTATACCACACAGCCTGCTGTGGGGAGCCCCTCTCTGCCTGCCATCCAAGGCTAGAATTAGAGTGGACCATGGTGCCTGCCTGGTGTTTGCTTATTCTTAGAATCCAAGCTTCTGTCCTCACTCTTGCATGGCAAATGCTTTAACTACTGAGCTGCCTCTACAGCTCCAAAGAGTATTTTAAAATCTATTGGCATTACAAAGCAACTGTAGCACAATGACTGGCATTATTTTAAAATGTGTATGTTGTTTTATTTATGACTAAAACAAATAAAGGATGATCCAAGATCGAAAATTCCTGCTCATCTGAGAGGAAAGACTGACTCCAATGACCTGGGACCGTTACCTGTAAGTTCTCCTGCTGAGCTCACCTCACTATCTCAGACATTTTGTACCTTGGGATGCTGGAGTTATTTAACAGCTATAACTAACATTGTTAATAAGTTATAGATGCCTTTTGTTTAAAGTGATACGTACAAATTAAGCATATATGCAATATGAGAATCTTCTGTTTCTGTTTTTCTTTTTTTTTTTTTTTTTTTTAAATAACCTGTACATCTAAGACCTGGTACTAAAATAATTGCAATGAATGTTTCCTTACAGCCAGGCTGGGAAGAAAGAACCCACACAGATGGGCGAGTCTTCTTCATTAACCACAGTACGTGCTGCATGGCTTCTCTCTGGCAGTTATTTGTAGTACCCGGGTGTGGACGTGAGGGAGAGGAACAGCTCTTTTCTTTTTTCCCTCTTAGATATAAAGAAGACCCAGTGGGAAGATCCTCGCCTGCAGAGCGTGGGAATCACTGGACCAGTGAGTCTTCTGGAATACGGTGCTCTGGGTCAGGGTGAAACTAGAGGAACACCCTCCTCCGGCCTCTCTTTTCTTTGAAAAGATAGTGTGAAAGCCTTTTACCCTGCTCCTCAGGCTTGGACAGGCAGAAGCAGTCGGGGCTGGGGCGCTGTGGGGGCTGGGGCGGTAGACTGCCCAGTCCAGGCAGGCTAAAGTAACACATAGGCATCAGGAGCCCGCCTGTGGCGGGGTGAGTGGCAACTCCCTTTCATCCTCAGAAATCCGCCTGCCTCTGCCTCCGAAGTGCTGGGATTAAAGGCGTGCCCCACACGCCCAGCTTTTTTTTTTTTTTTTTTTTTTAAAGATTTATTTATTTGAGTACACTGTAGCTGTCTTCAGACACTCCAGAAGAGGGCATCAGATCTCATTACAGATGGTTGTGAGCCACCATGTGGTTGCTGGGATTTGAACTCAGGACCTCTGAAAGAACAGTCGGTGCTCTTACCCGCAGAGCCATCTCTCCAGCCCTAATGCCTACTATTTATTAAGCCTTATTCATGTTTTGTATAAATATTTCAGTGTCCCATAATTATACTGTTCTTGAGTTAGGTTAATTTATAGGAAACTGCCATATAGCTACTTGTTTTTGTTTTTGTTTTTTGTTTTTCTGAGACAGGGTTTCTCTGTATACCCTGTATACTCTGATAGCCCTGGCTGTCCTAGAACTCACTCTGTAGACCAGGCTGGCCTTGAACTCAGAAATCTGCCTGCCTCTGCCTCTGCCTCCCAAGTGCTAGGATTAAACTTATATGCCACCACTGCCCAGCCTACTTTTTTTTTCCTTCAGATTTTAATACTCAAAATTGGATGTACAGGTTTTGGGGTTTTGTGTGGTTTTTTGTTTGTTTGTTTGTTTGTTTTATCTAGCATGTTAGTGTGTAGTCTTTAAATAATAAGTAAGTAAGGGAACTCCTGGGAATTTTGGAAAACAATGTATTTTTCAATTTTTCCTTTAATGGAGAAGGCATTTTTTCTGAAGTAGCATGAGCTGTGAATAGTGGCACATTGTATTAACATAAGTCAAGTACGTTGATTGCTATGACTTCAAGGCTAACCTGGTCTACATAGAGAATTCAAAGATAGCCAGTGATGCATAGAAACACTGTCTTTAAAAAAGGAAAAAGAAATTGCATGAAAAAAATTGTAGCCACAGAGACTGCTGAATGCTATTTTACTTTTAAGAGAAATTTTTTAAAAATTAAGTTTTCTGTGTGCTTTTCTTCATATGAAACTTCAATTTCCAAGTGATTCTTTGTTGTTATAAATACTCATTAAAATATCCCGGGGTAAAAACAATCTAAACTTCCTCCATTTTTTTTCAAATGTTTTCAACTAAAGGCAGTGCCCTACTCCAGAGATTACAAGAGAAAGTATGAATTCTTCAGAAGGAAGCTCAAGAAGCAGGTGGGTGACATCATAACAGCTGCTCACAGAAAATGGTGGTGGTGGGTGTGTGTGTGTGTGTGTGTGTTAAATTATTTTTCAAAGATCCATTTATTCAGCCTGTATGAGTGTTTTTCCTCATGCATACCTGGTCTGGTGCTTGTGGAAGCAGAAGAGAGGGCTGGGTCTGCAGCTGCAGTTCAGGATGGTTAAGCTGCCCTGTGGGCCTGAATCTGGGTCCTATACAAGAGTAGGGAGATCTCTTAGCCACTGAGCCATCTCTTCAGCTCCATGATTTTTAAAAGATTATTACTTTTAAAGGCTGGACATAGTGGTACATGCCATTAATCCCAGCACTCAGGACGCAGAGGTAGGTGCCTCTCCATAAGCTCAAGAACAATCAAGGATACGTAGTGACACCTTCCAAAAAACAAAACAAAATGAACTACAATTTTCATTGTGTGTGAGTGCTGTAGTTGCAGGGCGTCACAATCGCTGTCCCTATAGGGGGTTGAGAGCTGCCTGCCATGAGCCCTGTAAGCTGAGCTCAGGTCCCTTAAGTGAGCAGTACCTGCTCTGAACTGCTGAGCCACCTCTCTAACCCTGGGATGCGTGTATTTCCGATAACTTAGTAAGTAGCAGGCTTACATTCCTGCGTACTTTTCAGGAGTCTTTGTAATTTAGAAAAAGATCATGGGGGCTGGAGAGATGGCTCAGCAGTTAAGAGCACTGACTGCTCTTCCAGAGGTCCTGAGTTCAATTCCCAGCAACCACATGGTAGCTCACAACCATCTGTAATGAGATCCGATGCCCTCTTCTGGTGTGTCTGAAGACAGTGACAATATACTCATATACATTAAATAAATAAACAAATAAATAGGAAAGAAAAAAGGAAAAGGTCATAACACAGTTGCTGTAGTCTCTCCTCTCCTGTTTTTGTTCTTTGTAACTTGGTGATCAGGAGATTTTCTTTCTTGGTGTTTTATGTTTGATTGTGTTCCAGGCTTCTGGACCCTTTACTACCTTAGGAGTTAATAGCCATCTATTCTCAGCTTTAAGCACAATACATGTCTACACAATTTAAAAGTTAACAGTGTGGCTGGAGAGATGGCTCAGAGGTTAAGAGCACTGACTGCTCTTCCAGAAGTTCTAAGCTCAATTCCCAGCAACCATGTGGTGGCTCACAACCATCCGTAATGAGATCTGGTGCCCTCTTCTGACATGCAGACATATATGCAGGCAGAGCACTTATATAATAAATAAATAAATAAGTCTTTAAAAAAAAAGAAGTTAACAGTGAACACAGTGCAGATGTATGGTATTGTTACTCATTTCCTTATGCTTGGCAGATACGTTTGTTACTCTTTCCCATGACCGAACTTCATTATGTTTATTATTAAATGCCCATCATTTGGTATAACTAGCATTTTAAATGCCTTCCTCATGGAATGGTCCCTTTCTCCTTTCCCTGCAGTTTAGGGGCGAGGCCACTAGGTGGCAGTGCTAGGTTTTGCTTTTTTGAGGGGTTCCAAGCTGGTGACTTCCAGGGATTCAAAATGGTGGGTTGTATACCAGAGTTTTTCATTTACAAATTTAACAAAATGAAACACTACATTTTTATTTTTAGTGTACATATTATATTCCCCAATAAAATTTTTACATAGAAAAGGCCTTTTAAATTCTTGAGAACTTTGGTCATATCCTTAAACAATAGTTTTGTGTATAAATTTCTATTTTTAGGCATTCTGATTTTAAAGCATTTGATGAGGGATATGGGTAAATTGACCTCTTGAGTTCGAGGACAGCCAGGGCTATACAGAGAAACCTGTCTCAAAAAAATCAGAAATCATAGCACCTCCACACTGGATATGGGGATTCATAACAATAAGTCCAGACTGGGTGGGCTGGGAGTGGGCTTTGAGGGTAGAAGATCTTGAGTTCTAGGCTAGCCGGAGCAAGTGAATGGCCATCCTGGATGACAGAAATGGACCCTGTTTCTTAAAGCAGGGCGGGGAAAGAAAGGTCAGTACACCTGAGTGGGGTTGTCCTGGTGGCCTTACTTAAAGGGAAAGGGATCAGTACCTGGTGAAGTGTGGGAACACACTGGGCTGTTTTAAACATGTCTCTCTCCCTGGCTCTGCAGACTGACATTCCAAACAAATTTGAAATGAAGCTTCGCCGTGCAAACATTCTGGAGGATTCTTACCGGAGGATTATGGGTGTGAAGAGAGCTGACTTGCTCAAGGCCCGACTCTGGATTGAGTTTGATGGTGAAAAGGGCCTTGACTATGGAGGGGTTGCCAGAGAGTGGTTCTTCCTCATCTCCAAGGAAATGTTCAACCCTTACTACGGCCTGTTTGAATATTCTGCTACGTAAGTTCCTGCTGCCTCACCTCCTGATTAGCTAAGACTCAGCCACACATCCTTACACTGTTCATAAATACTTTAAATGGCCGTGCATTAAATTATAGTCTCCAAAACTAGGTTACATTTTAGAAATCATGGGCTACATGATTGGGGCCACAAGGAGATATTTCAGAAAGAGCTTTTTAAAAATTGTTTTATAGAACCTGAAAATTGTATATAATGTATAGAACATAGAAATTACCATTTTAACCTTGTGTGTGTGTTGTGGATTGCACATGGTAGGCTGGCCCTCCTCCACAGAGTGCCCACCTCAGCCCTCTGTAAGCACACACTTGGCTGGCATTTCAAGTGCGTCCTGTATTGTTGATCTCTGTACCTTTCCCATCCTCCTGAATAATTCTACATTCATTAAACACTTTTCCCTCTATATACAGGCCGCCACCAGTCTGCTATTCTCTGTGCCTCTGACTACATCCATACATTAGATGCATGGGACCATACAGCACTGGGCTGAAGTGTATGGATTATATCACTTAACATATGTCAAGTGACATTTCCTTGGAAAACATGAACAAACCTCTCTTACCACAGATAGGGTACCAAGAACAGACCAACCTAGTATTCTTACCAAAGCCCAACACGGCAAACCAATGGGCTAACTTGAAGAACGTGTGGGTGAGGGACTCTTCCCTGGAGCTCCCTGCATGACCACAGGAGCTCTGTTGGTCACAGTCTCTTCTCCCCTGCTACTGCTTTACCTCACCCAGCAGAGGGACTTTGTAGATCTCTTACGTTTTGATAACTTCCTGGATCTTTGTTTTTAGTTTTATGTGAATAGTTTTTCACCTGCATGTATGCCTGTGGACCATATGCATGTAGTACCCTCAGAGGCCACAAGGGGGCACCGGAACTGATGTTCCAGATGGTTGTTAGTTGCCATGTGGGTGCTGGAAATTCAACTGCAGGTCTTCTACAACAGACAGCAGCAGGTGCTCTTCCTGGGTCTTGTGAGCCTCTGTGTCTTTCCAGGGGCAGTATTTGAATTCAATTCAGAGAAATTGTCCAACAACCTGTCTTTAAAGTCTAGCCATGTTATTCCAAGCAGAAAGGTTCTTTTTTCTTTGTCCTTTGTATATACAAATAAGATAGTTTTTAATCTATCTGTTTACGTGTCCTTTGGGACTATTTCCATCTTTGGACAGAAGTGGCTATTTAAGACCATTATCAGATCCAATGATTTTAGGACAGGAAAATAACAAAAGGGGAGATTTTCATTATCATTTATCTACATAAATTTTTTTGTTCTATGAAATATTGAGAGGGTCACATGAGTCTGGTTTGTCTTTACAGGGATAATTACACCCTACAGATAAATCCTAACTCGGGCTTGTGTAATGAAGATCACCTCTCATACTTCAAGTTCATTGGCCGTGTGGCTGGGATGGCAGTTTATCATGGCAAGCTGTTGGATGGTTAGCATCATGTGGCAAACTTTATGTGTTTATTGTTGTTGTTTTTGATTTTAAAAAATCTTTAAAATACTTTATTTCTTACAAGGGTTTTTCATCCGCCCATTTTACAAGATGATGCTTCAGAAATTGATAACACTGCACGACATGGAGTCCGTGGTAGGTCTCTTATGCGTTAGAATATGGAGGGTTCAGTGGGCAGATGATTTCTTGCAGAATTGGCTTAATAGTGGTGGCACCTGCTTAGTGAGTGCTGTACCTCTAAGCGGCATACATAACCCAGGTAATTTATATTAAAAACAGAAATTCATAAATTTTAATGTGTTAAAATATAGATAGGGGCTAAGGAGATGGGCCAGTGGGTAAAAAAAAAAGCACAGGGGCCAGAGTTTGCATCCTTTCACCACAGAAAAAGTTGGTTGTGTCTGCTTGAGTGTCTGAAACCTCAGCACTGTTGGGGGCGGAGGCTGGAGGATTTCTGGGCTTTGCTACCCATGAACTCAGTTTCAGGGTCAGCGAGAAGCCCCTTCTCAGTGAGACAACGCAGAGAGTGACTGAGCAGGGCCCTTGTGCCCAGTGGGTGCATGCACTATCCTACACACATACACAGGCACAGTCATCTACATACAAAAACATGCAGATGAGCATTTCCCCTCATATAATATCCTGAAGGAGCTTGGCAGTGAGTACTTGCACCTCCACTGTCCACTGCACTGACTTCATTCCTACGCCTCTGTCCATCAGTCCATCTGCTTCTCAGGCACTGCAACTATTAATCACATGTTCTGCTGCCTCCTTTTAGATTTACATAGCTTGTTTGTGTGTGCGTGTAGGCACCACATGAAGAGGGAGCCAGCTCTCTCTTCTATCGTGTAGATTCCAGGGATTGATTCTGCTCATTAAGTAGCATGGCACCTGCCTTTACCCACTGAGCCCTCTCTGTACACAACTTTCTGCTAATGTTTTTAATTAGATTTATTAAATTTACACTTAATTATTTTTATTACATTTGTTTAGTGGGGAAGGGAGTGTTGCTTGTAAGTGGCACACCCATGAACGTCAACAGACACTTGGCCGTAGTCGCTTCTCTCCTTCTGTCCTGTGGGTCACTCAGACCACCATGCTCCGTGACAGCTGCCTTTACCCTCTGCTAGGTTCTTTATACCACATAATAGTTAGATATCTTTTGTATCACGTTTTGAATTATAGTTACTTATAATGAATGGCAAATGTTTAAAGCCACCACTACAAAGGCAGGGTGTTGGGGCAGGGTTCCTATAAGCGAACAGAAGGCTCTGTGCAGTGTAGATACACACGGTCAGTTACAAACACTATGATTTTTATGTTATGTGTATGAGTGTTTTGCCAGTGTGTATGTATGTGCACCATATACATGCCTGGTGCGCTTAGAGGCCAGAAAGGGATGCTGTGTCCCCTTAAGTTGGAGCAGCAGATGGTTGTGAGCTGTGATGTGGCTGCTGGGAATTAAACTTTGTCCTTCTGCAATAGCAACCAGAGCTTTTACCCACTGAGCTGCTAGCTCTCTAGGCCCTGATTGATTCTCGTGCTTTTCCTTGTTATTTGAGACCATGTCTTATGGAGAACAGACTGGCCTCAAACACACTATGTAGCCAGCCATGACTTCTGAACCTCCTGCCTCCTCTTATGGGTGCTGTGATTACAGCTGTACACCACACCTGGTTCGTGCTTTTCTAGACATCAAACCCAGGGCTTTACACATGCTAGCAAGCACTCTACCAGCTTAGTGAGCCCCAGCCCAGCAGGAGGCTTTGGATATGGTAAGAGCACAGAGTTATTACGTGGGTTGGTTATAAGATAACATACTTAATTTGAAACATTTTAGTACCAGTCAGCAGTGACATTCCACATGGACTAATCTCACAGTCCTAGTGCTGGGAGCTGAGGTGTGTATGCCCTGTGCCCAGCTTTTCCTAGGTTATGGTGGAGATCCACACTCAGACCCTCATACTTGTGAGGTGCATGCTCTACTGCCAGAGCGTCTCCCAGCCCATCAGTGTACTTGTCGTGGCTGTTGAGGTATCTTTCTGTATACAGGTTTTTTTAAGTGCAGTAAGGCTGTAGCTCAATGGCAAAGCGCATGCCTAGAATATACAATTCTAAGCTGAGTTCAATTCCTAGCACTTTAAAATTAATTGATTAACTAATTGGAGTGTAATTTTCCTTCTAGGATAGTGAATATTACAGTTCTCTGCGATGGATTCTTGAAAATGACCCAACGGAGCTGGACCTGAGATTTATCATAGATGAAGAACTTTTTGGCCAGGTCTGTGGACTTTCACATACTAAACATCTTTTGCAATGCCAATGCTGTCACCTAACTGTAGGCGTCGTGCACCCTTGAGACACTTCTGGGCTCAGCTTATACATTCATTCTCTGGTAGCAAAAGCTGGATCGCAGCCAGCATTTGTATCTGCGCTGACACGTGGCCGATTCTGTGTTTATCTGAGTAGAACTTATATTTAAGGTTTCTTAGCTTTTCACTTTTGAGTCAATTTAATTTAAAACACCAGGCTTCTGGTGTAATTCATGTACGCTTTTCTCCCATTTCCCTTACAAAAACCACATTCATGTTTAATTTAGACACATCAGCACGAACTGAAAACCGGTGGCTCAGAGATCGTTGTCACCAATAAGAACAAAAAGGAGTATATCTAGTGAGTACTTTATTTCTAAATATTTTCTAGAAATAATTCCATGCTGCTTTTTTCTGTTCCTCCTCCTCCTCTTTTCTTCTTTGAGAAGGTTTTTCCTTTCCTTGTTCTTTCTTCCCCCGTGCCAGAATCTCAGTTCTCTTAGGACAAGCACACCCTAGTTCTCCCCAATTCTGCTCAGCTTTTGCCCTGGACCCAGCTCTAGTCTGTCTGTTTCTTTGGGGGGGGGGGGGGGTTGGGTGTTTTGGTTTTGGTTTTGTTTTTTTTTTTGTGTGTTTTTTTGTGGTTTGTTTGTTTGTTTGTTTGAGACAGGGTTTCTCTGTGTAACCCTGGCTGTCCTGGCACTCACTTTGTAGACCAGGCTGGCCTCGAACTCAGAAATCCGCCTGCCTCTGCCTCCCGAGTGCTGGGATTAAAGGCGTGCGCCACCACGCCCGGCTCAGTGTGTCTGTTTCTAAGTGGTATAAACATGTCCTAAAATCGTTTCTTGGTTTGTACTGGGGGAAAAACGGAAAGAAATGTTCTGTTTTGTTTTGTTTTGTTTTTCCTCCTTTTAGCCTTGTAATACAATGGCGATTTGTGAACCGTATCCAGAAGCAAATGGCAGCTTTTAAAGAGGTAGGTACACGGCTCTCTTTCACTCACCACACCAAAACTTCAAAGATCCACCCATCTGAGAGTGTAAGATGTGGTGAGCTCTGTAAAGCCTTTCTCAATATGCTTCTAGTTTGATTTTATGTTTTCAAAGTAATACACATATGCACCCCTGGAGGCCAGTAAAGAACCCCCCGGAGTGTACAGGTTGGGTCCCAGTTCTTTCTTCCAGCCCCATGCTCCCAGAAATAAGACTCAGACTCAAATATATTTACAAGTACCCTGGCCATATAGCTAGGTTCTTCTCTGACTAGGATCATAACTTATAGACAACACATTTATTTCAGTCTTTATTCTGCCATGTGGCTGGTTACCTCTGCTCAGGTGCTATATGTCAGTCTCACTATATATTCCTGGGCAAATCTTCCTGCTCTGGCTGTCTTCCCCGAAGTCTTAGAATCTTAGTGGGAAGTGGGGAGGGAGGCTCAAAGCTGGATTAAGCTGGGGACTAGAGGAACTCAGAGAAAAAGCCATGAGTAAGGAGCTGTGCCAGTGAGAACGAGTGTCTTCAGTCCTCTAAGTGGGGGAAAGTAAGGTGCAGAGGTGCCATGGTTGGGGGCGGAGGCCGGATGAATGCAAGTCCAAGGGCAGCCTGGGCTACATGGTAAGACGCTGTCAAAAATGGAGCAGGGAGAGAGATTGTAGTGTTAAGAGCAGGCTGGGATGGCGCAGTGGGTTTAAGGTGTATGCTGCTAAACTTGAGGACATGGTTTTGAACCCTGGGCACATATAATCACTTAGTGGAAGGAGAAAGCTAACTCCTGCAAGCTGTCATCCGACTGCCACACATGTGCTGTGGGACATGTGTACCCATACATTTACACAGACATACAGGCACAAACGTAATGTTTTAGACAAAAATCAAATAGGATAGAAATACAAAGTGTTTACCAGACCGTTACAGTGCTAACCTTGGCTCTGTCTGCATCAGGGCAGGTGGCAGTGTAGTGGAGGGGCAATTGGCGTACAAATGACTGAATTTAGCTTTGCGTACTCTGTGTACTTGTGTGAAAGAAAGAAGTGAGAGGTGACTTGGTACAGGCTTCAGTTGGTGAAGGAGAGGAGCAGGTTGCTGAGGAAGCTGCAGAAGCCTCTGAGGCCTGCTGAGGGGTCCTCCCTCCTGCAGTGGGCCTGGCCAGGGTGGGGGGAGGGCCTTTGTCTGCCTCAGTCTCCTCAGTACTGTGAACAAGGGAGGGAGAGGGAGGAAGGAGGCTGTTACCAGCCACTTTAAGAAATAAAGAACAGCCATATTGAGATGCAGTGTGTAGTGGCAAAGTCTGTAGAAGTGAGCGTGCTCCCGTTCTCCAGCTGTGACTGCTCACTAGCTTCCGACACGTTTCCTTTCCTTCTAGGGATTTTTTGAGCTGATACCACAGGATCTCATCAAGATATTTGATGAAAATGAGCTAGAGGTAAGAACTATTTCTGCACGTGCTTGGGAATGTAGTTAATGAGTGCTGCAGGCCATGAGTTCAGTCCTCAGCCCCACTGGTGTGGGGTAGAGGGGTTGGCCATTTGTGGAAGGGATGAGGGAGGTGCCTCCTTAGCGTGTGAAGCCCTGGGTACCATCCTCAGACACTGTAGAACGGGTGAGGTGGTGCACACCTGTTATCCAGCTCTTGGGAGGTAGAAGCAAGAAGACCAGTAGTTCTTGTCATCCACAGCTACACTGTTTGAAGCTAACCTGGGCTACAGGGACCCTGTCTTTAAAAAGAGAACTGGAGGGCTGACAAGATGGCTCAGTGGGAAAAGTACTTACCGCCAAGCCTGACAGCCTGAACTTGACTCCTGGAGTGGACATGGACCCCCCAATGAGTTGTCCTCTAACTTTCTCACTCAGAACATGACATACACATGCTGATGCTGCCATACATACATGCATACATACATACATACATACATACATGCAGTAAGATAGATAAGGATAGAGAAATGCTCTGTTTTGTTTTGTTTTAAGATATATTTTATGTATATGAGTACACTGTTGCTGTCTGTCTTCAGACACAGCAGAAGAGGGCATCAGATTCCATTACAGATGGTTGTGAGCCATCATGAGGTTGCTGGGAATTGAACTCCAGGACCTCTGGAAGAGCAATCAGTGCTCTTAACCACTGAGCCGTCTCTCCAGCCCGAAATGCTCTATGTTAAAACAGCTTTGGCTGGATGTCATGGTGCACGCCTCTCCCAGCACTGAGGGACAGAGGCAGTGAACCGCTGTGAGTTTGTGGCCAGCCTGATCTATATAATGAGTTCCAGAGCTACATAATAAGACCCTGTCTCGGGGAGGAGAAAACAGCAGAGCTTCGCCCTGGTTTTCCTGCTTACCATTCTGACTGCCAATCTGCGTATCTGTCTGCAGCTTCTCATGTGTGGTCTGGGAGATGTGGACGTGAACGACTGGCGGGAACATACAAAATACAAAAATGGCTACAGCATGAACCACCAGGTCATCCACTGGTTCTGGAAGGTAATCTAAAACATGTAGATTCAGTCATACTATGCCACCAGCAAAGCAAATAGACCTTGAATTTTCATATTAGCTTTCACCAGTATGGGAACACTCTTAGAACATGGGATAACCGGCAATATGGCTCCTCTAAATGCTTACAGCTATGCCTTTCAGTAATACCAATACATGCAACTGTCAAAGGTTTTTGTTTTGGGGGAGGGAGGGAGGAAGAGAGAGGGGAGGGGAGAGAGAGAAGAGAGAGAATATTTGCATGAATTTGGGTCACATGCGTGCAATAGTTGTAGAAGCCAAGAGGGAGCGAGGTTCCATTGGAAGTACAGTTACAGACAGTTGTGAGCCAACTGTAGATGCTGGGGACTGAATCCAGGCCATGCAAGAACATTCTTAACTGCTAAGCCATCTCTCCATTACTGAGAGAAAAGTCTTAGAAATAAGGATTTGTTTGTTTTTGTTTTTTTGAGAACAAGAACAAAACTTTAGTGATTATTCTCTAAATTCTAATAACTTTTTGTTTGTTTTTTTTGTTTTGTTTTGTTTTTTTTTGTTTTTCGAGATAAGAGTTCTCTGTATAGCTTTGACTATCCTGTATCCTCTGTAGACCAGGCTGTCTTTGAACTCAGAGATCCACATGCTGCCACCACTGCCTCCAGGGTCTCTAAAGGCTTTTCCAGGGCAGTTTGTTATTTTCAGTACTCTTGTCTAGCAGAAGTCTTTCTCTTTTTCAGGCTGTTTGGATGATGGATTCGGAAAAAAGAATACGCTTACTTCAGTTTGTCACTGGCACATCCCGTGTGCCGATGAATGGGTTTGCTGAACTCTACGGTAAGGGTCCTGTGTAGAGCTCTCAGAAGTATGCACACACTGACTGGCATTGTCATAGCTCAGGCGTTTTCAGCCTTCCACTTTAGTTTCATTTTTAAAAAACTAAGTTATAGCCTTGGGAGACAACTTGATGGTAAAGTGCCAACCTAGACTACCTGGCAAGCTGCAGGTAGTAAGAGACTCTGTCCCAAAAAGAGAAAGTGGAGGTGCCGCCCCCTTCTAATTGGATAGTGACGGAGGTACTGGCACATGGCTGAGTTACTTTCTGTCTTGGGCATTAAGCTGCATTCTCTGTGCTGTGGTCCTAGAAACCCAGCTCCTCTAGCCCAGTTCTGCCTTTCCAAGCTTCCTCCCGCTGCAGCCCTCTGAGGCTCCTCCTGTCATGCTCACTCTTTTGTTGCTACTTCATAATTGTAATTTTGCTACTATCATGAAGCATAATATAAATGCCTATGTTTCTGGTTGTCTTAGGTGACCTCTATAGTGGGGTCAATTCAGTCCCCACCAGGGTGAAAACCCATAGGTTGAGAACCATTGCTCTCACTGCTGGGTGGAGAGAGCAGGGAAATAGAGTTAGCTGACATCTATGCAGTGAGTGTAGAGAATACACCTTAGAGGATTCGCAGACTACACTAAAGGAAGGTAAATTCTCCTCTTACCCAAGGACTCACCTTCCACTACTTCAACTACCACAGTCATTCAGTCCAGAAATCTTAAAGGCATTTCAATAAACAGCAGAGAGCATACTTACATGCCTACATGTGAGATGTGCATGAAGAGACCGGGTTCATCGCTATTCACTATTTCAGGCGTCCACAGGGGACTTGAAACATACTCTCCACAGGTTAGGAAGAACTCAACAATTTCTTAGGAACTTGTATGTAAAAAATAAAGTTAAATTAAAAGTAAGTTTTTCCAAGCTTTGTTGACAGAGAATCTTTTTGTGGTTTGGTATGAGCTGTGGAGTATAGAGACTCTCAGAAGGTTCTTTATTCTTTTTTCTTTTTTGAGGGGTTTTTGGGTTTTTGGTTTTTGGAGATAGGGTTTCTTTGTGTAGACCTGGCTGTCCTGAATCTCACCTCACTCTGTAGACCAGTCTGTCCTGAAACTCAGAAATCCGCCTGCCTCTGCTTCCCAAGTGCTGGGATTAAAGGTGTGCACCACCACTGACTGGCAGGGTTTTTATTCTTGTGGAAGATAGTGGGACGCCAGATAAGATCACACATAGCTCCCCCTCTACTTTTATTTTTGTCATTTTCTTTTATGTGTAATGGTGTTTGCCCACCATGTGCTTGCCTGTGGAGGCCAGAAGAGCATGTCAGATCCCCTAATGCTACAGGGAGGTCGTGAGCCACCAGTGTGGCTGCTAGGAGTCTTAACTCCTGTCCCCTGCAAGTGTGGACTCTAAACAGCTGAGCTCTCTCCAGCCCTGGTACTGAAAGTTGTAGCTGTGATCTGATCATGAAGGACAAATATAGAAATTATGCCTCTGAGAAGCCCTCTGGCAGCCATGCATGCACATTTGGAAGTGATTATGGGATTTAAGGAGAGTGGAAAGAAAGTCTCAGATCAGGGTGTGAGCTTGGTTATCTGGCGCTTGGGGTGTTGAGGATTGGAGAGAGCTAAATGGAAACTCTGAAAGAAAAAGGCGGTTTCTAGAATGTCTGTAATGAGAAAAACTGTAGACCTTGTAACAGGGTCACATGCACATAAGATGCTCTAAACTCGCATTCTCAACCTGTGGACCGCGACCCTAGGAGGCTCACATACTGGATATATGCAGTACAGTCTAAACCACTAGCAAAATTACAGCTATGAAGTATCAATGAAATAATTGTATGGTTGGGGGTCAGCACAGTATGGCAGGCTGTGTTGAGGGCCCTAGCATTAGAAAGGAAGGGGGAAACTGCCCAGAATGACTCAGGAATCCCAGGACTTGGGAATCTGAAGCACACAGGTTGACAGAACTTTGAGGCCAGCCTCAGCTATATTGTGAGTTCCAGCACAGCCTGGACTAAGAGTAAAACCCAGTTTTGAATATCAGACAACCAAGCCTTGCCACCAAGCTTGCCGGCCTGAGTTAAATCCCCAGGGCCCACAAATGGAGAGAGAACTCCCACAGCTTGTTCCCTGACCTCCACACATGGACACTAAGGTACAGAGGATATAATAGTGAATAAGTATAATTTAAATTTTTTAAAAGCTAAAAGCTTTTACTGTGGTTCTGTAGTGATTTCATGGCGTGTAGGAGGCCCTAAATTCAACATTGAAAAACAAATCAAACAAAAGAAAACCTCACAGAAACCACACAAAACCCTTCCTGGGGTTACCTCATGAGCTAGGATTGTCATGACTTTCACATCCTTCAGCTGTGTTTTATCCTGTTATTTTCAGTTTTTACAGTGACATTACATAATCAGGGAAAAATTAAAACTGGTCCAATGGGAATCTAAAGCAAAAAGGAAGTCCTTCCTCCCTCCCTGTCCCAGTGAAGAAAGTCCTAATTCAAGATGCAGCTGGGTCAGGTCTAGGAAAAAGCCGAGTATCTCAGGTGTGCCACGGGTGGGCAGAAAGGGCTCAGCGCCCTCAGGTGAAGGGACAGACTGTCTGGATGACTCAGCAGTGAATCCCCACACTGGGGAGGCTTCGCTGTCTCTTCTGAGTCGTTTTCTGTGTGTGCAAGTTATATATGGAGAAGTATGTTTTGAAATGTCTAGGGACTTGTGGGTAAAGCAAATTAAACCACAGAAACTCATCTTCCCCACAGGCTCGAATGGACCACAGTCCTTCACAGTGGAACAGTGGGGCACCTCTGATAAGCTGCCGAGAGCACACACCTGGTGAGTAGCTGTTTACCCTAGACAGGCATGGTTTCTCCCTGCTGGTGTAGGAGCAGCCCTGGCTGTGCCCTCTTGTAATAGGTGTGTGGCAGCCTTAGAAGACAGGAAGGACAGAAACTTGGATCCAGAAACCCATCCTGCTTGGGCTCCAAATCCAGGCAGCTAAAGATAGAGAGGCTCTGGGCTGGAGGGCTTGCTCAGCAATTAAAAGCACTGACTGTTCCTGAGTTCCGTTCCCAGCAACCACATGGTTGCTCACAACCATCTGTAATGGGATCCAATATTCTCTTCTGGTGTGTCCGAAGACAGCTATACTCACACATAAAATAAATCAATCTTAAAAAAAAAAATAGGCCCAAGAGTGCCAGAATATTCTGTCTTGGTGGCTAACATAGTCAAGGAACACAGTTGTCTGGAGAGAGGTGTAAGGACGAGACTGCGCCGGAGGCCGGGAGACTTCCCTGGCTGTTGTGACCTCTAATAGCAATGATGGAACATGCTCTTGACCACGTAGCAGTGGGACTATGGGTACCATGGTGACATTTCCTCCATCTCTGTCACTCTAACCAGATCCTCTCAATCTTTTCAGCTTCAATCGCCTGGACCTGCCACCCTATGAATCCTTTGACGAACTCTGGGATAAACTTCAGATGGCAATTGAGAACACGCAGGGCTTTGATGGTGTTGATTAGATTACAAGGAACAAGCTGTGGTGTCTTGTACATCATAGTTTCCAAGCAAAAGCAAAAACAAAATCACATTTTAACATTTTCCAGATGATTTCTAAAAGATGGTCACTGGCTCTTCCCACCGAGACCAGAGGACAGTTTATCCATGATTTTAGCCACCACCATGCTGACCTGTTCACTTGTCCAGTTACTTTGTCCAGTTGTTGGGGTTCATGTGTAAGACAGGATGTGAGTCCTGTATGCCTGAGTTCTGACCGTATCTCATCTTGCTAGGCACATCCTTCTGAAACTACTGAGATTCCAACTGTGAAATATCTGTAATGAGTAGCTGGTGGGAAAAATTTGATGCTTTTTAAAGATGAAATTTGGACAAAGAAAGTCTTTAATGATTAGTATACTGCGACATACTTAGTACCACATGTCGCTACTTACTCTGTAGACCTGCCTAGTGTACCTTTATCGCCTAGAACCTTGAAGCCGCTTTGGAAGATGTATCACACGTGTTTTTAGTCACTTAAGTCACTTGTGTTTTAAAAAAAAAAAAATGTACTCTTCACTTGGAAGTATTTCACGTTTGTTAGCATGCAGCTTGAGCCTTACAGGCGATTCTGGAGACAAGTGGAGCAAGCTTTTATTGCAGTGTGTAGTGAGTCTTAGGCCTCCTTTTTGCCTGTGCATCCTAAGGCTAGAGTCATTATGTGTTAGTGCGTTAGAATTCCTTCAAACACGAAACAAGCTCCACAACGCAGTGTTTCTAAGCATGCCGTGAAGAACCGAGTTCCATGTATGACTTGCCCTTACCAGCCACTCTTCACGCTTGCAGTCACGTAGTACATACGTGTTTACGGAGTTCATTATGTTTACAGATTAAGCAAATTTCTGTAGTTGCATTTTTATATTTTTAGTATCACATTAGTATAAAAATTTGTTTAAAATAACCAAAGAGTAGTTCAATGCATAATTTGTATGAATTTGTTACCAAGTTTCTTATGCTTTCTAAAAAATACTGTTTCCTATGAAAATTATGTTTTATCAAAAGTCAAGAACCCTTGGGGCAAAAATGCTACAGGTGGAGTTCCACCATAGTCACCTTGAGGCACAGGAAGAGGTTCCATGCATGAATCTGCACACATAAGCAGTGCTGGCTGCTGTGCACCAGGCCCTTGGGATGAAACCATCAGTAATGACATCCAGCTCCTTCTTCATCCTCAGGCTTAGAAACGTGTGGGACGGTGACTTTACAGTCAGTGGGAAGCAGGAGTCCGCAGAATAACAAAGGCAGAAGGACAGGAAAGCGAGGTCCGAGTCCGACTGCGAGGTCATATCTGCCAAGGCTCCTTCTTTCTAGTCAGCTTGCACTGGTGATTATACGGAAAACGCTCTTAGATATGAGAAAAGCAATGTGACATGCAATGAGTTAGTGTAAGCTTGTGTTATAAACTTTCCAAATGCTTATAAGTAGCCTGTGGGAGCTGTAAGAAATACTTGGGGCCATTGATTTAAGCTTGTTGGCTCTAACATGACTAATACCTGTCAGCCTATGGTAGGGATTTCAGTGACAGTAGCAGAAACGCTTTCCATAGACCACACCACTATGTTGATCGGGGAAAGACACCCCCAGGCCAGTGCATGATTCCAGAGTGTCCTGATCAGTCAGCCAGGCATGGCCACGGTCCAGTGTTGATTTTTATCATTAGCCAGCAGAGCCTGCAGCACGGGGCTCATTTCCCCATCTGGCAGATGTGGATAGCTGGGTCCACTCATTCTGCCTCTCGAGGCTATGGTAAGTTCTTAAAGGGGTACTTTTCCTGCAAGCCACCAGAGTCTGCCTCAGCCGTCCCCTCCCAGTCAGCATGTTCACCTAAAGTAAAGTGATTTAGAGTAGGCGAGGAGGATCCCTACTATGTGCTGGATTATGTGTGTGTGTTCATGTAAGAATCTCAGCGTCAAAAGTTCACTTCCTCCATAGTGGCAACATAACACTAATATGGGCCGGTGTGTTATCTGGAGTGCCCCCATTGTGTGGAACTATAAGGGTGAAAACAGAACTGTACATGGTTGTTCAGTGTCGCCCCCAGAACTCATCCCCAGCAGGGCTTAGGAAACACGAGCTTCCTTCCTCCTTCACACCCATTTCCCTTTGGATGATTCAGTGACATCACAGAACCAGGCATGTCCCCATCCCTACCCCAGGCGTGTAGTAACGGTCCGCAGGGACCCTGGCTGGAACACCACAGCACCTCATGCTAGTGCATGAAAACATCTCATTGATATTCTACCACTGGGGCATTGTGGAGTCACATTCACGAAACACGAAGACCTTGTACTTCTCTAGAAAAGTGTTTTAGCCTTCTTTTTCTCTAGTCCCCACCCCAACAAATGAAACACAAAATTGCATTACAAAAGCAAACCCAAATGGTATTTGTTTTCGATTTTATTTATACCGCTCAAGTTATTCCTTATACGTATCAAGTTAAACTCAATTGGTTTTAATGATAAGCTATTTGACATTGTTTTTAAATTTTTTCTTATATGGTAAATGTATATCCAGATTAAGGTATCGAAATTTATTGCATAAACTATAAAATCATTTTCAAAATCTCAATTCCACAAATAAAGTTCTATTCTGATTTTAAAAACAAAGCTGTGGCTCCGTTACCTAAAAATGTTTCAGTCTCAAGACGGCTTGGTGGATGTGTGAGTGGCTTCCATGATTAACTGACAGACAGCTGCCTTCTGGCCTCTAGGCTAGCAAGCATAGAAGGTGCTTAGCTTAGGACTCCCTATTGGTTTTGGGTTACACAGTTCTCCCTATAATAATGCCTAGTTCCTACATGTACTACGCACACACCCCTCTCCAGACAGTGCACCAGGAACTTTAGAGCCCCTGGAATCCTCCCACTGGATTACATAAAATCCCACTGGGCTACATAAAAGTGTGAGATTCCTCACTCCTGGTAGCAGTCAGATTTAGACAGTGGGCTGATCTGACTTGAACTGACTTTAGGGTGCATATGCAGTAACACAAAACTGTCTTCTAGTAAACTGTGGGGAGAATCCCCTATTGACCTTCTATGCCTGTGCATAATTGTGTGTGTATGACTAAGGTCAGACAGACATACATACATAAAGATGCATTGTGGCAGTCGGTCACAACCCTCAATCCTTTCACAGGGGTCACATATCAGATATTTACATTATAGTTCCTAACAGCAATTACAGTTATGAAATCGCAATGAAAAACTTGTGGTTGGGAATCACCACACAAGGACCTGTATTAAAGGGTCACAGCATCAGGAAGGTTGAACCAATGCATTGTGAGGTGGGAAAAGTGAATATATTACCTAACCTGTCAACCAAAATAGGGGGTCACCCAAGCTACAGCTCCTCCTTCCTTTAGACCTCTGTAGCCTGGGTCCTTGAATGTTCTCACTCACGTAGCCTCCTGTTGGTACTATCTCTGCTCAAAACAAACAAAACAAAAAAACCCAAAACTTTAAAAAGCCAACCCCTAGGACAGAGTTGGAGAGCTTGATCTAGCCTAGCTGGGCCAGTGTTGGAGAACTCACACTGGTGGTCCTGATGCAAGTGAGCTGGCAAGCCAAACATCTCGGCTACTGCCCAAGCCCAAGGCTCTGTGTTGGCCTACCCCATCTGTGAACTGTTGTAGTACATGAAGGAGCTTGTCCTGAAGATCCAAAACTGTAGCATCTCCAGGACACAGGGCAACAGTAGGATATCCAAGAGAAGGCCTGGTGAGGCTCCGGTATTGATAGTGTAGCAGAAGCCAGAGGCCCTAAACCAGACCAATGACTCAATTAACATTTGCAATTGAAGACGTATGGACAGAGGGATATACTGTGGCACACACTGACAGACTGCAGCTTCCATGATGATATTGGGGGGGGGGGGGTGGCAGGAGAGCTGGGACGATTTGAAGGTAATCCCCACCCTCTGCATCAGATGCGACAGGCATGTTACAGGTTTGCCGTTAAGAGTGTTCTTTCACATCATGTTTTCCTACTAGGAATTGCAAACTTAAAACATTTTTCAACCTTTAACATATTTTGTAAAAAAGTAGGGGATTCAGTTCCTCCATTTCTCTTTACTGACCTTGGGTTTTCCTTTTGAATTTCTGGGCAGGGAAGGTGAATGGGTGAGTGACTGCTTTCAGGAATGAAATAAAGATTTGTTAGTGGGAAGCAAATAAAACACATTTAAGTCGAAAAAAGGGTGGAGGGTGGATAAGGAGGAAGAGGAGATGAATAGGGATGGAGAGCACGATGTGAAATTCACAACCTATCAATAAAACATTTTAAAAATTACATCAGGCCTCACTGGGCCACCCTCTACCCATGACCAGTGCTCAGTGCTTGCATTTCTAGAACTCACTTTCCCACTTTTTCCATCCCTTCTTTGGGCTCAGTGACCGCAGCATTGATATCCACTGTGACCAGTCACTTTATATTAACCATCATTTATTTTTGCATGCATTTGGGCAGCTTACGGATGGAAAAGGCTTTGCATGCATCTTTTTCTTTTAATTTTTTTATTTTTATTTATACATCTGTGTGTGTGGTGATACACACATGAGATCAGGTTCCCTCAGAGACAAGAAGAGAATATCAAATCCCCCAGAGCCACAGTTATAGAGAGTTATGAGCTGCTAGATGCAGGTGCTGAGAACTGAACTCAGGTTCTTAATTGCTGAGGAAAAAAAAAGGCTCTTTTAGAGGCTACTGGTAGTTGTTCACTGCTCGGGAGGAGGTGTCATTTTCTTAAGTGGTGACCCTCTTACATGCTGACTGTGCTCCAGTAAATAACCCCCCATCTTCAAAAACATGTATTGTGTTGCATTTAATAATTTCTTAAAAGGTTTTTAAGGGCTGGAGAGATGGCTCAGCAGTTAAGAGCATTGACTGCTCTTCCAGAGGTCCTGAGTTCAATTCCCAGCAACCACGCGGTGGCTTACAACCATTTGTTTGTTTGTTTGTTTTTGGTTTGGTTTTTCAAGACAGGGTTTCTCTGTGTAGCCCTGGCTATCCTGGAACTCACTTTGTAAACCAGGCTGGCCTCGAACTCAGAAATCTGCCTGCCTCTACCTCCTGAGTGCTGGGATTAAAGGCATGTGCTACCACGCCCGGACAGAAAAAGACTTCTAATTACTTGTTTAGGCATTGCCAAGGTAGGTGGCTGTCTTAGTTAGGGTTTTTACTGCTGTGAACAGACGCCATGACCAAGGCAAGTCTTATAAAGAACAACATTTAATTGGGGCTGGCTTACAGGTCAGAGAGGTTCAGTCCATTATCATCAAGGTGGGAACATGGCAAAGTCCAGGCAGGCATGGCGCATGCTGAGCTGAGAGTTCTACATCTTCATCTGAAAGCTGCTAGTGGAAGACTGACTTCCAAGCAACTAGAGTGGGGGTCTTAAGCCCACTCTCACAGTGACACACCTACTACAACAAGGCCACACCTCTTAATAGAGCCACCCCTTGGTGGGCCAAGCATATGCATACCATCACAGTATGTCTTTAGGGACAAAGAAGACATAATCAGGCTGGGAAGCTGTACTGAGACCTGTGTGAGGGCTTACTCCAAACTGCTGCAGCCCTAACCAATAGACATGTATGTAACGTCCTCCTAATAGCTACGTCCAAGCAAGTGAAACATAGAATGAGTGAAGTCATTTGTAATGTTTATAGAACCCAGTGTATACAACACACCACGTCCATATGTAATCCACATGCAACTAATAGAGCAGAGTTTTCACCTGGCAATATTTGGTCATCAAAATCCAGTGTTGTCTCAGTTCAGACTGGCCACATTCCAAATAGCCATGTGTTGTTGGTACCTGTGTATTCAACAAGCGTCGATCAGCAAGGCTGGAGCAGTATATGAGAGAGGCAGCTAGAAGCTCTGACACACTGGATTCACTTTCTCTCTCCAACTCCAGGAAAGCCAGTGGCTGAGAACTAAGCTACACACTATCGACTGCCATTGTTCTGCAGTTTCTGGGTTCACACTTAGAAGGTTCACAATGACTTATCTGGTTAAAGAGGAAGTGATGTTTCTCCAGAAGCCGTTTCACTTCACTGAGACTGTTTTTACTATTGACAACTTGGGTGACAGACAGACTGATGCAGCTTATGAGCGTGTCTTGGTCACGGTTCTATTGCTGTGAAGAGACACCATGACCACAGCACCTCTTTAAAAAGGAAGCATTGAATTAGGGACTCGCTCACAGTTTCTGGGGCTTAGTCCATTATCATCACGTCTGAGAGCATGGTGGCAGGCAGGAGACGTGCTGACGAAGTAGCTGAGAACTACAGCCTGATCTGCAGACAGACAGACACACAGACTGGACCTGACTTGGGCCTTTGAAACCTCAAAGTCCACCCCATAACACACTTCCTCTAACAAGGCCATACCAACTCCTAATCTTTTTAATCTTTTCAAATGGTCTCACTCCCTGATAACTAAGCATTCAAATATACGAGTCTATAGGGGCCATTCTGATTGAAACCACCACAGTAGGGAAGAGTTTGAATGTCCAACTCCTGCCAGCATCTGCCAGAGTGCATGCTTGAGAGGAGTAGGGGTACGAGGGATACCTCTCTAGGGCTGGGGGTGTGACTTAGTGCTAGCCTGTCATGCAGGGAATCCTCAATTTCATCCTCAGAATCATATCATCGGCTGGGGATGGGGATACAGAGGCAGAGGCAGAGGCAGAGAGGCAGGAGCTTTAAAGAGATTATCCTTCTCTCTATAGTAAGTCTTCCCTGGGGAAACAAGCCGATGAGAGAGAGAGAGAGAGAGAGAGAGAGAGAGAGAGAGAGAGAGAGAGAGAGAGAGAGAGAGAGAGAGAGAGAGAGAGAGAGAGAGAGAGAGTGGAGCGCCAGGCTGATGGCATGCTCAGCACAGTTGGGAGGTGAATGGGAAAGAGACTGTGTATCTGAAAGAGGGTCAGTTGAGACAAAACATAAAGACTGGCAAAAGCCACTGTTTGAGGCAGGAGCTCCTGGGGACTGGGGTAGCAGGGGTCACTGGGAACAAACCTCAGACATGCAGGGGAAGGCACAGGCTGTGGGAGAGACAGCTATTTGTTTTTTTGGCTATGAGGATAATAACAAGATGCGACCAGACCAGGAGGGCTAATGGACTGCAGATGGGCACTGGCTAGGAAGTGGGTCCAGCTGGAGGCTTTGAACTGGAACCAACTCGCTCATTTTCAGCTGTGCGTGTGGCCTGTGAAGTAAAAGAAGGGGCTCCTCGCAGATAATTATGAGTTACTCCCAGTGGGGGGAGGAGTGGGGATTATCTTAGTGTGAAAAAAGAGAAGCAGATGATTGTGGTAACAGCATCATCTGCGCCTCCACAGGTGATGGCCGAGGTGGGAGCTGATACCTGAGCCACCAGTTCACCTTTTAGGAAACTCTTAGTACCCAAGGGCAGCAGGTATGGAGTCAGAACTTCCTGTTAGGGAGGTGAGATGTGCAGATATCCCAAATTAGACAGAAGGACCCACCAGGAGACAGGGTCCAATTGAGCCTTAGCTTTTCTGCGTTCTCTCTCTCCCACTCTCTTCTTGCCATTTTTTTTTCTTTGCTTTAAGTAATGTTGTTGTTGTTTTGAGACAGGGTTTCTCTGTGTAGTCCTGGCTTTCCTGGAATTCACTCTGTAAACCAGGCTGGCCTCGAACTCAGAAATCCACCTGCCTCTGCCTCCCAAGTGCTGGGACTAAAGGCATGTGCCACCACCGCCTGGCAGCTTTAAGTAATTTTATATTCAGTTTTGTTTCCTTTTTTTGAGACACAGTTTCTCTGTGTAGCCCTGGCTGGCCTGGAAGTCACTCTGTAGTCTAGGCTGGCCTCAAACTCACAGAGATCCCCCTGCCTCTGCCTCCTGCATGCTCCGATTAAAGGTATGTGCCACCACTACTCTGCTTGCTTGCTTTTAAGATTTATTTATTTATTTATTTATTTTATGTATGTGAGTACACTGTCACTGTCTTCAGACAAACCAGAAGAGAGCATCGGGTCCCATTACAGATGGTTGTGAGACACCATGTGGTTGTTGGGAATTGAGCTCAGGACCTCGAGAAGAGCAGTCAGCTGAGCCATCTCTTCACACACACACACACACACACACACACACACACCAGGTTTTCTTTCTTAATGAGAACATCTCATGTTCACATATTCCAGACTGGTCTCAAATTCCCTATGTAGCCAAGGATGACCTTAAATCTTGATCCTCTTGCCTCTACCTTCCCAGTGCTGGGATTACAAAGGTATATCACCACCCTTTGTTTATGGAGAACTGGGTTCAAGCCCAAGGCTTTGAGCATGCTTCACAAGCAGTCTACCAAATGAGCTACGTCTCCAGCCCTGATCCCTGAACTTCCGACGGGGGCAACCTTTGCAGAGATATCTTATATTCAGTAGGATAATGTAAATGTTTATTGGGGAAGATTCTAAATGTAGCTGGGTTTGTATTTAAAAAATTAATTCTCTAAACTGGTAGCATTCATGAGACCCCGATTTAAACCCAGCGCCCCATAAACCAAGCATAGTGACTCACACCCAAAATCTCAGTCCTTGAGGTAGATATAGAGACAGGAGGATTGCAGGTGGAGCCATCCTGTGCTATATTACAAATGTGAGGCTAGCCTGGGCTGAACGAAACCATCTCTCTTTCCTTTTCTTATCTTTTCATTTAAAGCCTTGTTTTCTCTTCTTTCCTAGAACTTGCTCTGCAAGACTAGCCTCTAACTCCACAGCTAAATGAGACCATCTCTTAAGGGAGAAAAAAAAAAAGCTGGTGGTGGCGGTGGTGGTGGCAGTGGTGGCGGTGAAGTGCTTAAATCCCAGCACTCCAGAGGCAGAAGCAGGCAGATCTCTGTGATCAAGGCCGGCCAGCCTGGTCTACAGAGTGTGTTCCAGAACAGCCAAGGCTATACAGGGAAACCCTGTTTTTAAAAAACCAAGCCGGCATGGTGGCGCACGCCTTTAATCCCAGCACTGGGGAGGCAGAGGCGGGTGGATTTCTGAGTTTGAGGCCAGCCTGATCTACAAAGTGAGTTCCAGGACAGCCGGGGCTACACAGAGAAACCCTGTCTCGAAAAAGCAAAAAAACAAAAAAACAAAAGAAAAAGAAAAGAAAAGAAAGAAAGGAAGGAAGAAAGTTAGTGGGCCAGACATAGTGGCACAAGCCTTTAATCCCAGCACTTAGAAAGGCAGAACTCTATGAGAGCTACCTAATGAGACCTTGCCTCAGAGGATGGAAAGGGCAGGGGCTGAGAATTAAATTCATACTTGACCAGAATTAAAGCACCCGACTAGATTTTAGTTTGTCTCTGCCCTGTTGGATGTTCTAGGATCTGTAACAATAGACCTCCTCCATGCACACATTGTATACATTTGGGTCTACTGATGGCTGGGGCTCACAGTCTCAACTGTGCTCCAACACTCCCTCTGAGGGTGTTTGAGTTTCCCTCTCAAGTCCTGAGCCTCCTGGCAGAGGCCTAAACCCCACCCTGGTACCCCTATCCCCTGGGCCTGAGCCTTCCAGGTAAAGACAATTTTTTCTTCCTCATTTAACATGTAGGGCTAGAAGGCTGTAAAATGCCTTGCATGAGAACTTGGGAAGGGAGTACTCAGACACAGCCCTAGTACTTCCGTGAGGTGACTAGGTATACAGAGAAATCAACAAGGACAACTGGCCCAGGCAGGGAACACAGTGAGATGCTCTGAGATCCTTGAGGAAGTAGAACCCAGAAATGAGTTAGTGTGACCATACAAATGTAAATGCCTCAGATGGGTAAGATATGAGACTTAGGGTATATACTACCACCTGTTTGCTGATGGCTGATCAGAATAGAGAAGTCCCTTTATTTTCATGCTGAAATCATGCACCAGGAATGAAGACAAAACTCGGTTGGTAGAGAGCTCACCTTGCGTGAGCCAGATCCTGGCTTCCACCTCACCTGGGTGTGGTGATACAAATCTGTAACTCTAGCACTCTGATGGTAGGGAAAGACAGATCAGGAGTTCAAGGTCACCCTCAGCTACATGTTGAATTCATATCAGCTTGGACTACATGAGACACTGTCAGAAAGGGGAAGAAAAGAAGTTACAAGCCAAAGGAAAAAAAGATTTCCAGCCCCAGATATACCCATAGTCAACTATTGTTCCAGAGTGGGTTATTTAGAAAAGAGACTTTTGCTCTGAGTTGGAAAAGAGCCCCCAAGGCCTGTGGGAGTCATACTGTAGCCTGCCCACTCTATCTTGGCGCCAGAAGCCAGTCTTGGGCCAGGAGAGACAGCCAAGACAGAGATTGAGGTCTCCAGTGTGTTCTCCACACAATACAAGCCACTAGACTGCGTCATCTGCTTGAGATCTCCCTTTGGGCTTCTGCGGAGGAGAAGTATTTCACAATTCGACACCACAAAATGCTCCTGAATATTGAATTACCCAAAAGATGCTTAGTGTTCTCGGGCCCGGGTGCGCAGAGCCAATGGGCTGGCACCATAAAGGACAGCTCTAAATGTGAGGTTTGAAATGATGTTGGTTCCCTAATTGAATATAAGGAATGTTGTTGCTTAGAGGCTCCAGAAGCCCTGCCAGGGTGACAAGAACTATTCTCCTTTGACGCAGCCTCAGCACGCCCTCCCAGCTGTGTGGGGACTGCGTGGTAATGGTGGAATCCAGGTCCCTTAGCCCTTTAAGTTGGCCGAGTACTCGCACACCGAGACCTCATGCATACTCCTAAGTATGGGAGTGTGGCTCAGTCCCCGAGTGAGTTTCAAACCCGTGACGCTCATCTCTGAGGCGTCTAACTGTAGGTAGTTCTTCCTTGTGGTGTGTGCAGCCAGGAGTGCTAGGACACGGGCTTGAGAGCCACTCTGACATTTGGACGAGCTTCTAATTCCCGTTAGAATTCACGGTTTTCCCTTTACTGTCTCACTTTGTCGAATGCCAGGGCAGCCAGTAAGAGCCCACAGCCTCATTCTCATGAGAGTTAAAAAGGCAAGGCAGGAGCCACCAAGAGCTCACCACAGAGCTAAGGAGCGGCAGGTCCAGGAGTAAAGGTCAGTCTCCTTGGGTGGTCTCCAGACTCAGGCTTTCTACAGCTTCCCAGCTCCATGGAGGCCTACTGTGTGCACCTTCATCTCCCCATGCCTGACCTGTAGGTGAGACTGAAGACCACCCTTCAATCTGAAGTTTCAGTCAGGTCCCCTCCTCTCTTCCTCAAGGCAAGAGTCCAAATAAACTCAGGACAGCTAGACCTCATGGGATTTGCATTTTTTTATACGGCCTTAATGAATCTTAAAACTATGACAGGCGCCATAGTTAAACACAAATCATCAGAAATCAGAAACCTAGTGTGTCGGGGTGCTGGTGGCTTTGGATCCCCAGATGTAACTTAGGTCGGTGGTGATGATTCTCTTATTCAGGTTGCTGAGGGGGGAGGGGAGGACAACTTTGCTCTGACTCTCTTGGGTCGTGCACATTATCTGTGCACGCATCAATTTTTTTCTGTCATTTTTAATGTTTGTGTGTGTGTGCACGCATACTCAAATGTGTAAGTACATATGTCCATGCACTCTGTGCAATACGCGTGTGAGTACTGTTTGCATATATATGCGTATACTTGCATATGCGTCTAGGTGTGTGCATTGTGTGCATGCCTTTGTCCACGTTTTGTGCATTTACATGTGTGTTTTCACATGTGCACATGTGCTCTGTGTGTTCCGGTCTATGTGTATACATGTGTACACAGTCCTCTGCAGCACATCTGCTGTCCCATTATTACAAGTACTGGCCTGCCTACACACTCGTTTTCTCCTGAGTGCTAGTCTCGATGAGTCTGTCTCGGATTATTGACTGTGGGTTACGTCAGCCTTCTCTCCTCAAGAAGGGAGAAGGTGTTTATGTTTCTCGAGAAATGTTCTGGGTTAGGTGGTAAGATCTGGCTTCCTGCAGAGCACTGAGAGGCAGATCCAAGAAAGAAAGCGACCCCGTGTCCCTGGCATTTCCTGGTTGTCCACAGCCTCCCTCTGCAGCTGACATTGATAAAAATCCCATCAAAGGAGACCGCCATGCTCTCTGTGGGCTTCGAAAACATCACCTAGTGTGGGAGGCAGAATCCCAGTTAAGATGCAGATCAGCTTTTTTTCCACAGAGAGTGTGGCATATGTTGTCCCCATCTTGTGAGATATCACATCCTAAAAACTCAACACAGCCTTGAAATTAGTTGAAAATGAGTATATTTTAAAGTATAACTTGACACTCCTGAAAAGCTCAGTGGCACTTCTGAACCAATGAAAGACAGCCCTGCTCTTGCAGGGCTTGGCTCCATATAACGAAGTCACCAGCGCTCCAGCTCCAGAGCATTGGATGCGCCCTTCTGGCCCATGAGCACCTGCGCTCATTTGTGCAGACACAGGCACACACATGTTAAAAGTTATTTATTAATTGGTTTTTCTTTAAATATTTTAGACTTATTTGTTTATTTATTTATTTATTTATTTGATTTCATGTATATGAGTATACTGTAGCTGTTTTCAGACACACCAGAAGAGGGCATCGGATCTCATTATAGATGGTTGTGAGCCACCATGTAGTTGCTGGGAAGTGAACTCATGACCTCTGGAAGAGCAGTCAGTGCTCTTAACCTATGAGCTATCTCTTCAGCCCTATTTATTGGTTTTTCAAGACTGGGTTTCCCTGTGTAATCCTGGCTGTCCTGGAACTTGCTCTATAAACCAGGCTGGCCTCGAACCCAGAGACCTGCCTGCGTCTACCTCCTGAGTGCTGAGATTAAAGGCATGCACCACCACTACCTGGTTATCACCCATATTTTTTCTTTCAGCTGGTTCGTTCTTCTCCCTAACTGTTTATCTAACTTTTCCTTCTGTATTTTCAAGATTCAGAATGCTTGCCAGGCAGTGGTGGCATGTGCCTTTAATCCTAGCACTTGGGAGGCAGAGGCAGGCAGATCTCTGAGTTCCAGGCCAGCTTGGTCTACAGAGTGAGTTCCAGGACAGCCAGGGCTACACAGAGAAACCCTGTCTCGAAAAATAAATAAATACCCCCAATGGAGGAGCTAGAGAAAATACCCAAGGAGCTAAAGGGATCTGCAACCCTATAGGTGGAACAACATTATGAACTAACCAGTACCCCGAAGCTCTTGACTCTAGCTGCATATGTATCAAAAGATGGCCTAGTCGGCCATCACTGGAAAGAGAGGCCCATTGGTTGTGCAAACTTTATATGCCCCAGTACAGGGGAATGCCAGGGCCAAAAAGTGGGAGTGGGTGGGTAGGGGAGGGGGTGGGGAGGGTATGGGGGACTTTTGGGATAGCATTGGAAATGTAAATGAGGAAAATGCCTAATTAAAAAAAAAGAAAGAAAAATAAATAAATAAATAAATAAATAAATAGATTCAGGATGCTTACATTTGGGTCCAAAACCATAACATTTTGCTTTGCTTATTGGCATAGTCCAGTGGCTGAAGATGAGCATTATGATGGTCAGGTAACTGTTATTCAGCTCTAGGCCAGCAAGATGACTCAGTGGGTAAAGGTCCCTGCTGCCAAGCCTAATGGACGAATTCAATCCATGGGACACACATGTCATGGAAGGAGAAAGCTGACTCCTACACACTCTGACTTCTGCACTCTGACCTCTGCACTCATACACCATCTCACACACACACCTGCTTCTGTAGAGAGTTCACACTCCTAACACTCACACCCTCTGGTGGCTCACTGGCACATCTGTAACTCCAGTTGCAGGGCATCGGACATAAGCACAACATAAATAAATACATTTGAAAAATACAACTTTCAGGAGTCACTCTCTCTTTGCACCACATGATCCAACGATGATCCTGCAACCAGCACTGATACCTGCTGTGTATCCCCACAGGCCCCTCCTGGACTTTTCCTTGTGCGGCTAGTCTACCAATTGTCTTTATCACATTTTGACTTAGTTTCAATCTCTCTGTAACTGTGAAGTGACTGTGTCCTGGGAGTTCCTTCTCTTCTGACTGATGCTCACTTTGGGATCCGGAGACTCTTCTACACTGGACCCAGTCATGGGTCATTTTGCAATTTGCTTCCTTGTTTTTCTTTCTATTTATGTATATGAGCGCTCTGTATGGATATACACTTGCATAACAGGAGAAGGCATCAGATCCCGTTATAGATGATTGTAAGCCACCATCTGGTTGCTGGGAACTGCACTCAGGACCTCTGGAAGATCAACTTACCACTCTTAACCGCTGAGCCATCCCTCTAGCCCACATCCTTGTTTTCCTAGAACACATCTTAGGGTAAATTCTTACAACACAGATTGCTTATAGTTTAACTCCTGAAAGGCTTTGTCCTCATTTTTAGGCCATAACTGTGTTGGCTACAGATTTCTAGTTGACAACCATTTACCCTTAGAAGTCTGTGGCATTTGTCTGTCTGTGCTCTATCGGTAATGGTTGCCGCCGTTATTCTGAAGCACATCTGTTTAGATGTGCAGATGTGCAGCTTCATTCTCGGTCACTCACTTGGGACTTTCATTTTCAATATAGTGAGGGTCCCTGGTATATGTATGTATGAATCTACTATTTAAAGACAGGGTTTCTCTGTGTAGCTCTGGCTATTGTGGAACTCACTCTGTAGACCAGACAGGCTTCAAACTCAGAAATCTACCTGCCTCTGCCTCCCGAGCTCTGGAATTAAAGGCATGTGCCACTATACCTGGTCCATTTTCTAAGTGTGCAAGGCATACTGTGTATAAGTGTGAATTGCTAGGGATTGAACCTGGAGTCTCTCACGAGCCAGGGAAATAAACCATGCGCATAGCCCAAGTAGGCTTTGTTACCTATGACGTTGCTCATTGGTGTATGCTGTTCAACATTAGAATTTTTTTCCTTTCATTGTTTTCTCTCTTGCCTGTTCGTGGTTCTTTCTGGAACACTTTGACCTTTTCAATTAGTTCTCGATCTCTTCATTTTTATGTGGTATTTATTTCTTTATTGAACTTTAGGTTTTTTTGAGACAAAGCCTCTAGTCCTGGTTCTCCAAGAACTTGTTATATAGACCAGGCTGGTCTCAAACTTGCAAAGATCTGCCTGCCTCTGCCTCACCCTTTGAAGGTTGGGATTGAAGGCGTGTGGCACCAAGCCCCACTTATGGGATTTTTGTTTTTTAAAATTTTTCCATCTGGGAGATTTCCTTTCTCTTTGATTGAAGTTTTCTTTCAGCAATTGTTGTTTTGTTTGTTTGTTTGTTTGTTTTTGTTTTTGTTTTTCGAGACAGGGTTTCTCTGTATAGCCCTGGCTGTCCTGGAACTCACTTTGTAGACCAGGCTGGCCTCGAACTCAGAAATCCGCCTGCCTCTGCCTTCCAAGTGCTGGGATTAAAGGTGTGTGCCACCACACCTGGCCTCAGCAATTGTTTTAATGTCCAGCTTTTTCTATTTATTATTTTCATGTTCTCAAAAGATGTGTGTGCAGGCATGCGTGTGTGTGCGTGCGCATGCACACCTGTGAAGCTCAGACGACAACTTTTCTCTTTCCACTCTGTGGATTCCAAGGAATAAACCTGGCTTGTCAGCGTCGGTGACAATCTCCTTTACCCGGCAAGCCATCTTCCCAGCCCCATGATATAGCATCCTGTCTTGTTTTATGGACAAGGTGCCATCTGAAGACGTTGTTCGCAGACTCTGGTCTAAGTCTTCTGTTCCCTGATCTCGTTTTGCTTCCTCCTGGGATGAGTTTCTCTGTTTGTTTCACTCGCTTGCTCACTCCTTCTAGCTGGCCTGTGGGTGCCGCTTAGGTTTCAGTCTGCCTTTCTAGGGAGAGCCAGGTAAGGCAGAGCACACGTGTGACCCCAGCATCCAGAGGCAGGAGGATCACCACACGTGTGGGGCCAGCCTGATCTACACAGTGAGTCCCAAGCCAGCCAGGCCTCCATGGTGAGACCCTGTCTCAAAACAGAACAAGGAAAGAAGGAAAGGAGAGGGGTAGGCAAGCATTGAGGGGTGGAGGAGAGCGAGGTGTGTAGATCCACCAGCCACAGCCGTCCCGGGCACTATGAAATTTACAGATGCTTAATTTGGGCAGAAGAAAGCTACAAAAATTTTTAATGTTTAAATGTTTAAATTTTTCCAGTGGTAAAGATCCTAGATTCCAAGCACTTGTGGGTAAGAGAAATAAAAGTAATGGTGGATTCACTGCCAGTCAGCCACCCTCTTCATAGCCTAGCTTGGGGGAGCCTCTGGCCTCTGACTCTGCCCACTCCCCAACCCCTACCCTCCTAAACACACCTGTGTGTTTGACTGGAATCCCACAGACCTAGGCTTCCTCCAATCCAAGCTTCTGCTGGAGGCTGGGCCCTCAACTGCAGGCAATGGCAGCTGCTGACAGTCCTGCAGTAAGGAGCTCTGGGCCTTGTGCCTGTGGGGCTGGAGCTATAAATAGCCCTGATTACAGATTTTCCTCTTGTTAACCGATGGCACTTTATGGCTCTCCATTCAAAATAGGCCTGGCCGGTGTTTAGTCTCCCTGGGGGGGCAGCTGTAAAGGCCACTTCGTTTCACAGCTAAAGAGAGTTACAAGGCAATTAAAACATTTTTGTCTTTTCTCTCTTATGATTACTCCCCTGTGGCAGCTACAGCAAAGCACTTGCCCATGCTGTTCTGTTCTGACTGCCTACCAGGACTCTGGGGACACAGCATCAGGGCACACTAGCCTAGACTCAGAGTCTGAGCCCCAACGTGTCTGTTGTTCTTTACAGGCTGAGAAAAAAAGTCAGGATTAGTTTGGTCTGAACACACAGGTAGGCAGCTGTTAATGACTTCACTGCGGAGTGTCTTCCTGAAGGGGAGACAAATGCTTCTTGTGAGAAAAAAAATATATGCTCAAAATTTTTATGCATTCCCTCTTGTGATAAATTAAGTGTTTGCATACATAAATGTATACCCAGGGTTGGAGAGATGGCTCAGTGGTTAAGACACTGACTGCTCTTCTAGAGGTCCTGAGTTCAATTCCCAGCAACCACATGGTGGCTCACAACCATCTGTAATGGGATCTTATGCCCTCTTCTGGTGTGTCTGAAGACAGTTACAGTGCATTCATATAAATAAAAATAAATAAATTTGCCGGGCGTGGTGGCACATGCCTTTAATCCCAGCACTTGGGAGGCAGAGGCAGGCGGATTTTGAGTTCGAGGCCAGCCTGGTCTACAGAGTGAGTTCCAGACAGCCAGGGCTACACAGAGAAACCCTGTTTTGAAAAAAACCAAAAATAAATAAATAAAATAAAAAAAAAATGTATATACCCTAGCCACATGAAAGTGATTAGAGAAAGCAGTGTCTCACATAACCTAGCTCTAGATTGTAGTAAATAACATGTTAATCCTAGTCATAAAAACAATCACGATATGGAAAGAGGGGCTGTCATAACCGCGACATTGATCTCGATGTGTACAGCATCCTCTTCAGCATTCAAAACTCCCCCTTGGCTGGGGTCTGAGGAGAAAGCTCAGAGCTTTGTGAGTACAAGGACCCGAGTTCAACCCTCAGAACCCACATTAAAAAAACAACCGAGATAACCCTCACTTGTAAACCAGCGCTGGAGGAGGAAGAGATGATCAGATCCTGGGGACTCACAGACCACACAGTCTAGCCTATGTTGCGACTCCCAGAAGCCTAATCTCTAAAGATGGCTGTCATCCGGGGAACAGCAGCTGAGGCTGACTTTTGAGCTCCACATGCTACCTCGCTACGCACAAACGCACCTGAACAGGTTTCTTCTCAGGGCTGTCACAGTGCAGGGCAGGCATGACCACCACAGTTGACTACCCAGAGCTTAGAGAAGTCCTGAGGTGAGGCCTGGGATGCACCGAGAGGCCTGAGGAAAGGAGGGGGAGATGGGAAAGAAAAGAAAAGGATAAAGGATTCTTCAACCCAGCCGGAAAGATTCTGCCAAACAGTAATCTGTAGTCATTATGAAATTTCCAGGAAGGAAAAGATTAGCATGCAAATGAGGCACAGATGTGACTGGAAAAGCCTCTCTGCTTTCCTCAGAGACACCAGCGTAGGCGCTCTGAACTAAGGGCTTGCATCAGAGCCTCAAAGGACCACTGAGGTCAGTGGGTCCACATCGCTTGTGTTATGGATGAGATGGGTGATGGGGTAGATCTGCAGGGACCAATACAGAGTTACCCAATAACTGCAGATGTTCACAGTATCCTCTGAAGAGCCAGGTATAAACCAGGCCCATGTGCCCATTGGGACAGTCAGGGATAAGCCACAAAGGTTCTCTTTGAGTGACTGCTCTCTGGTAGAGGCCAGGGCTGACCCTGGCAGCACCTGGGTATAGAAGAAAGAACATCTCCCACAGCCAAGCTCTCAACAGGTTGTACTTGTGACCAGGGATGGGCGCTGCATGGTGGGAACAGAACCTCCAGGCCGGAGATATGGAGAAAACCAAGGCGAGTTAAGGGGAAGAGAGCAAGAGGAACATGGCCACCTCTCTGTAGAAGACAAACAGGCCCACGAAGTGACCCATTAGGACCATGGGTTGCAGTTGTATAACAAACTGAGTCACTAAAAGAATAACTTTAATTATAGAACCATACTAAAGACAGATAACCTATCTGGGCGGTGGTGGTGCACACCTTCAATCCCAGCACTTGGAAGACAGAGAAGCTCTGTGAGTTGGAGGTCAGCCTGGTCTACAGAGCAATTTCCAGGACAGCCAGGGCTGTTACATAGAGAAACTCTGTCTCGAAAACAAAACAAAACAAAACAACAAAGCAAAACAAACAAACAAAACCAAAAAAAGGTAAGCAGTCTCTGAGAGATTTCTGGAGCTCCTCCCACTGGGTTAGGACTCAGAGAGGACTAATGTATTTATATGTAATAGTGTAACATGTGGCAGGTGTGTTACATGTATGTAAGAGAGAGATGCATGGGAAATGATGCCTGTTTCCCTTTCTGTGGTAATCTACTATGCAGGCATATATGTGTATTCTACTTCTCTGTGTGTGTGTGCACACGTGTGACATGGCATGGGGGGGCGGGCAGAGGACAACTTTCAGAAGTCTGTGGTTCGTTAGGATCAAATCCAGGTCCATTGTTGGAGTCAAACAGCCTTACTCCCTGAGCCTCCTCACCAGCCCAATCTATTATACTTAATAAGTGTCTCCCCCACTCTGTTCCATAATAAAGGAGTTATTTTTTCCAAGTCAGACACTGGTCTGGCATTTGTGGAAAAAAAAAAAAAAAAAACTCGAGAAGAACAAAGTGTCTGGTGAATGTTATTTACTGACTGACTGCTTGTGAGCCCCTTGCCTTCTTAGGGCTCCATGCCCCTGCTCTCTGGAGGCCCCCTCTGCCGTCCTCTCTCCAAAGAACTGGGCCTGTAACCATTCAGGAGCTCTGGAGACATGAGCAGGGTAGAGTGGCAGTATTTTCCCAGACACTGTGGAGCCTAGGTTAAGTTTCTGTTACAAGTGTCATTTGTGTGCATGAAAGGCCACTGGGACATGTAATTAGCCATCTCTTGAGCCTGTCTGATTTCACTTTTCACATGGAGGGTATGAGTATATACTGTGCTTGGCTGGGCTCAGCCGAAAGAGTCAACGGGTTTCAATCGGTTTATCGGCTGAGTTTCTATCTCTGCTCTACCCCTGACTCCCATCTGCGCCCAAAGGGCCAGATCAGAACCAGTCCTGTGATTTCTCCTAGCTCAGAATCTTCTGACACCTCCAATAAAATGTCTGTTGTTGTCCTCAGCCACTCCTTGAGGTCATTTCTGCCAGAAGGTGGCGCCACGGACTCATGTTTGCCCGGAAGCGTGGGCGGTCGTTTGCGACTACATCTCCTCTGCTTTCAAAGGCTGCAGGGAACTCACCTACTTACCAGCTGCCAACAGATTAATCTTAGAAATACTGCTGCTCATGCTCCCAGGGGGTGGCTGCACCGTGCGCCATCTCTCCCTTTGCTGACTCCGAGGCCATCAGCATGGTCTTTGGCCTGTCGTCTGGTTTCTGGAAAGCGCTAACGGTCAGGGATGAACATGTTGCATTGCACCCACCGTCAGCCATTTGCACGCTGTTCAGAAGGTACAAATGGCCACCGAGCTTGTCAATTGCCTAATTGCTGCTTGGGGGCGGAGGCGTGGGGTGGGGGGAGCAGATACAATTTTGCAACCTTAGATCTCTGGCAGCAGCTAAGCTAGAGAGGCTCAGAAAAGAGTGGTTCTCTAGTTGTCTCAGGTTACTGTGAGCCAGGCCAATATTGTGGAGAGGGATCAGGGCAGGGAAAGAAAGAAAGAAAGAAAGAAAGAAAGAAAGAAAGAAAGAAAGAAAGAAAGAAAGAAAGAAAGAAAGAACCTTAGACCAGCAGGCCCATGTCCTGGATACTACCCAAAGACAGTCTAGGAGACAGAAAGGGGATCCGAAGTGAAAATTCCCCCAAAGGATCCTAGGCTTTGATTTCTTTTCACATGTTAAAGAAACAGAAGAAGGGGAGGAAGAAGAAAGAGAGAAAGGAAGGAAGGAAGGGGGTGTGAGTGAGAGTGTGTGTGTGTGTGTGTGTACATCGTCTTGGGAGATAGCTCAGTCTGTAAAGGACCTAAGTTAAATCCCCAGAACCTGTGTTTTTTTTTTAACAAGCCAGTCATGGTGGCACGCAAACTTGCAACCCCCATGCTGTGAGGAGGTAGGGAGAGGGAGACCCCCGGGGTGGAGGTGGGTGGGTTACTAGCTACCCAACCAGCCTACTCAGTGAGATCCAGGACAGTGAGAGACCCTGTCCTAAAGATAAGGTGGGCCAGGTAGTGGTGGCGCACTCCTTTAATCCTAGCACTTGGGAGGCAGAGGCAGGTAGATTTCTGAGTTTGAGGCCAGCCTGGTCTACAGAGTGAGTTCCAGGACAGCCAGGGCTACACAGAAAAACCCTGTCTCGAAAAACCAAAAAAAGAAAGAAAGAAAGAAAGAAAGAAAGAAAGAAAGAAAGAAAGAAAGAAAGAAAATGGTATGATCATCTGAAGTATCCATGAAGAAACTAAGAATCAAGGGAGCAAACCTCAAGTGCTCAGTCATGGATCGATCACTTGAACCAACCTGTGTGTACCCAAGGCTAGAGAACCAGCAGGAATACACTTACGTATAGAAAATAAAAAATGACTCTTGTGTGCAGGGCATAGTGGCTCACACCTTTAATCTCAGTACTCAGAAGGCAGAGACAGGAAGATCTCTGTGAGTTCAAGGCCAGCCTTGTCTACATAGTGGGTTCCAGGACAGACAGAGCTACATAGGAAGGCCCTGTTTCAAAACAAACAAATCCTACTAAAAGAAATCAACTCAGGATGGACCAAACACCTTACTATAAGACCTGAACTCTAAAGCTGTTAGAGGAAGACACTTTAGGATGTACGCAGACACAAGAACTTTTTGAAAAGGAGATAAGTGCAAAAAATAATTCCCAGAATGGACAAATGGGACTTCAGGAAGTTGAAGTTTCTGTGTAAGAATGGAAAGAACAAAGAGTGAAGAGAGCCTACGAAAGGGGAACAAACCATTGCCAACCACACATCTGATAGATTATCAGACTAATTTCTACAGCTTTAAACACAAGAGGTAGAGGCAGGCAGGTCTCTTGAGTTTGAGCCTGGTCTATTTAGTGAGTTCCATGCCAGCCAGGGCTATACAGAAAGACCTTGTTTAAAAAGCAAAGCAAAACAAAGAACAACAACAACAACAAAAACCCTCCAAAAATGAAACAACAAAATCCTATCAGTAAGTAGGCAAATGAGCTAAATAGATTGGAAAAAGAGCTATGCCAGGCCAAAATTTGGAGAAACAAAACAAAGCCTTAGCCATCCTTAGCCACCAGAGAGATGCAAATTAAAAGGGTGTTGTGTCAGGCATGGTGGCTTACACCTGTAATCCTAACACGCTAGAATGACAGGATCCCTGGAAGCTCAGATCAGCCTAAAACCAAAATCACAGTGAGAGTGCCTGCTGCTCAATTGTGACCCCAGCACTCGCCACCAGGCAGCTGGAGATGCCTGTAACTTCACTTCCAAAGTAACTGATGCCCAAGAGTACCCGTGCATGTCTACATACATACACACAAAACAATCACAAAAACAACAAAACCCTGCCAAAATCTGGGCATTGTGACACACAGGCAGATCTCTGTGAGTTTGAGACCAGCCTGCTCTACAAGGCAAGTCTAGGATAGTAAGGGCTCTGTTACACAAAGAAAACCTGTCTTTTAAAAAATTATTTAAAATTTTTTTTAAAGATTTATGTATTTATTATATGTAAGTACACTGTAGTCGTCTTCAGACGCTCCAGAAGAGGGCATCAGATTTCATTACGGATGGTTGTGAGCCACCATGTGGTTGCTGGGATTTGAACTCGGGACCTTCGGGAGAGCAGTCAGCGCTCTTAACCACTGACCTATCTGGCCAGCCCCAGAAACTCTGTCTTGAAAAACAAAACAGGGCTGGAGAGAGGGCTCAGCCTTAAAAGCACGGACTGCTCTTCCAGAGGTCCTGAGTTCAATTCCCAGCAACCACATGGTGGCTTACAACCATCTGTAATGGGATCCCATGCACTCTTCTGGTGTGTGAAGACAGGGACAGTGGACTCACATAAAACAAATAAATTAAAAAAACAAACGAACAAAAAACCCCAAACTACCAAATCCTTTTTTTTTTTTTTAGTTTTTTATTTTATGTATATGAGTGCTTTATCTGAATGTACCCCTGAAAGCCATTACTACAGATGGTCATGAGCCACCATGTGGTTGCTGAGAATTGAACTCAGCTCCTCTGGAAGAGCAGTCAGCCATCTCTCCACAGCTGCACCCCTTTATATTTCAAATGCTTTAATCAAGAAAATGACCAATTTCTGTCTGAATATAGGGAAAGAGGGACCCTTAGACACTGCTGGTAAGAGTGTGAAATGGTAAAAACTCTGCTACCACTCTGGAAATCAGTATGAAGTTTCTTCTTAGTGCTGAAAGTAGAACTGCCCTGGGAGAGCACCCAGGGGAAGCTGAGAACATCACAGAGACACCCGAGCTGGTTGCTGCACCGTGTTGCGACACGGTATCCATCAACCAGACAGTGGAAGTGTGATACATAGACACAATGGAATTGTATTCAACCATAAATAATACAGTGTCAGGCTTTATAACCTGAGTTTAGATCCCCTGAACCTAGGTAAAGGCTGGACACAGTAGCATCAGTGGCTGTAATCTGAGCACCATCTGCCAGGATGGGAGGCAAAGAGGAAGAATGGCTGGCTCTTGCAGGCTGGCTAGCCTTGGGTACATAGCTGAAAAGAACAAACAAGAGATACAAGCTGGAAAGCCAGTTTTGATACCATGTTGTCCTCTGACCTCCACATATGCACAATAGTAGCACACACACACACACACACACACCCTGGGGAAGGGGCACAACAGAGATCCTAATTCCTACACACAGTCAATGCTGAAGTACTCCAAGGAACATAGCCGGGGAGGGGCTCTCCAGTTGCTCTGTTATCAGCTTAGTTCCAGAGTCCTTTGAAGTCTTGGGAGGTCATTCTTCCTGGATGGGGGTGAGTGGCAGAAGACAGTGCATGTCCTGGAGGCCTGCCTGGTCTCAGCAGCTGGAAGCAATCCTCCTGCCTCTGATGTGTTTGCTCAGTCTTGTCCCTGACTCTTAAATACAATTTTAAGTTAGGGTTATTTATACCTGCATGTGTTACTGACCATATATACACACACACACTCTGAGGGCAAGAACCAGACTTCCGTCATCCTCCTGTCCTCCCCAGCCTCTAGCACAGGGCCACATAGTGGACCAGCTGCAAGAACTTAGGATGGAAGATGGGATGACCTGGGTAATCATAGAGAATCTGCTAATGGGAGTTTTAGGACAGGCTCTCTCCTTCCCAGTATGCTTAGAAAAGCCCTACAGTGTGCTAGCCTGGTACTGTAGGCATGTTAGACAGTGTATAACCCTGACTACAGACTCCTTGCTTACAGTCTTCCGGGGACAGCCAGACACACACGTGTTATTACAGTGAAATAGTAATTCAAAAATTAGTCATTCAAAAATAGAAGAAAAACAACCCTCAGAAATAAAGCCACCATGTGCAACATACAAAGAGCAAATGCCTAGGAAAATAATATTCGTTGAATAGCCGCTAAGTATTCTAGCACTGCCAGGGGCAAAGGGCAAATCCTGAGGTCGCAGCAATGAGAGATGGCATCAAGAAGCAAGTAGGGAAAAAAAAGAAAAAAAAAAAAAAAAAGCCGGACAGTGGTGGCACACGCCTTTAATCCCAGCACTTGAGGGGCAGAGGCAGGCAGATTTCTGAGTTTGAGGCCAGCCTGGTCTACAGAGTGAGTTCCAGGACAGCCAGGTTTACACAGAGAAACCCTGTATCGGGGATTTTCTCAGTTAATGATTGACACATGAGAGCCCAGCCTACTGTGAGTGGTACCATCCCTGGGTAGGTGATCTTGGGTTGTGTAAGAGAGCAAGCTGAGCCAGCCATGGAGGACAAAACAGTGAGCAGTGATTCTCCATGCCCTATGCTTCAGTTCATGCCCTGATTTTCTTCAATGTCCGATGATGACTTGGGAGTAGTGAGATGAAATCATTCCTTTCCTCCTCGAGTTCTTAGTTGTTTTTTTTGTTTGTTTGTTTGTTTTGTTTTGTTTTATCACAGCAACTTCATTACAGAAAGTAAATTAATACATTGAGAGAGAGAGAGAGAGAGATGAAGGGAAAAGGTCAATGCTGGGTACCTCCTTCAGTTTTCATTTTATTATTGTGCTTTTGTGTACATGAGTGTTTGCCTGCTTGTATGTCTGTGTATCACAGTGTGAAGTGCTCTCAGAGCCAGAAGAGGACATCAGATCTCCTGGGACTGGAGTTACAGACTGTTGTCAGCTGCTGTGTGGGTTCTGGGGACCCAATCCAGGTCTTCTGCAAAAGCCACTGGTGCTCTAAACCACTGGGCTGTCTCTCTAGCTCCCTACCGTATTTCTCAAGGCAGAGTATATCAGTGAACTTCCAGCTCACTGATTGCCTAGACTAGCTGGCCAGCACGTCCTGTGGATCCTCTCATTTCCCTCTTACCAGCACTGGGAATACAGGGGTGAACCCCTGTGCCTGACTTTTTATGTGGGAGGGGATCTGAATTTGGGTCCTCATGATTGTCCATCAAGCACTTTATCCATTGAGCCATCTCCCAGGGCCTACTTTCTGATATTTTTCAAAATGTCAAAATACCATGTATTGCTTTGTTACAGAAAATACCACCAGAATGTTACCTGAACAGTTGTCAAATCTTAGGCAGGAGAAGCCTGTCCAAGCAATGTGTTCAAAGCTGGGCTAAGGATGAGACCAGAGCATCCTGGATCCTGCCACCTCCTGGCTCTTCATGGCAGATCTGAAGCCAGGCATGCCTGTCAAGGACAAATCTGATGCTGCTGGCTCCCTCTGTACTGTGGTACCATTCTACTCACTCTGTTTCCTGCATAAAAATAGCCAAGATTGACTTACACGTTTGTAGTCTTGTATGTTTGGTGTCTGTTCCAGGCTTGCCTGTGGCAAATTTCCCATCAATTCCAACAGCAACATGGTGTGATATTTTATCTCAAACATATCTGAGTCAAGTGTGCTCCAAGCTAGGCCACCTCAAATCTTTGTCTGACCCTTTTGTTTTGTTTTGTTTTGTTTTGTCTTTTTGTTTGTTTGTTTGTTTTGGAGACAGGGTCTATATATATAGTCCTGGAACTCACTTAACTAAGATGTCAGTCTTGCAGTTCCCAGAATGCAGAGCCATGAGAAAATAAATGTCTGCAAATTACTTGGTCTTAGTGCTTCATTATAGTAAGACAAATGGACAAAGACACAGGCCATCCTCCATTACACTGATGCTTGGGACCGAGGCTTAGATGGCAACCCACTGAACTCATCCTAAGCAGAACACATTGCCCATAAACCAAGAGTGCACTTGAGATGCCTACCAGTGTCACGGCTCAGCAGGCTTCGTGGCAGCCGTTGTTTCCCCTCAGCAGTTCACGGGCAGCTGATGGGAACACAGCTCATAGGCAGCTCTTAGCCAGGCAAGAGAGTATGCACAGGATAGCCCAAGAAGGATCAAAATTCATGAATCTGGAATTTACATTGAATACATATCCTTTCACATCATCAAGAAGTTAAGAGAGAGAGAGAGAGAGAGAGAGAGAGAGAGAGAGCCTGTGAGGTGTCTCAGTGGTAAAAGTACTTGATGCTCAAGTCTGACAACCCGAAGTCAGTCCCTGGAACCTGCAGTGGAGGGAGGGAAAGAACCAGTTTCCTAAAATTCACATGCCTTTATTCTCACCGTGTGTACACACACACACACACACACACACACACACGATTATTTTAAGCCAAATCATCATAACATGTAAGTTAGTGTCAAAGTCAGTTTCTAGTCCTGCACAAAACATCATGACCAAGAAGCAAGTTGGGAAGGAAAGGGTTTGTTCAGCTTACACTTTCCACATTGCTGTTCATCACCAAAGGAAGTCAGGACGGGAACTCACACAGGGCAGGAACTTGGAGTCAGGAGCTGATGCAGAGGCCATGGAGGGGTGCTGCTTATTGGCTTGCTTCCCCTGGCTTGCTCAGGTTGCTTTCTTATAGAACCCACGACTACCAGCCCAGAGATGGCACACAATGCCCCCACCCCTCTTGATCACTAATTGAGAAAATGCCTTACAGCTGGATCTCATGGAGGCATTTCCTCAAGGGAAGCTCCTTTCTCTGTGATAACTCCAGCTTGTGTCAAGTTGACACACAAAACCAGTCAGTACAGTTTGAGACTGTCAATATAAGTATACCTTTAAAAATTCACCTTAATTACAATGCAGCCCATACTTGTGATTCAGTGCATTAATGTAAACATGTTAAAAACACCGTTAGTGGGCTGGAGAGATGGCTCAGTGGTTAAGAGCACTTCCAGAGGTCCTGAGTTCAATTCCCAACAACCACCTGGTGGCTCACAACCATCTGTAAAAGGATCTGATGCCCTCTTCTGGTGTGTCTGAAGACAGCTACAGTGTAACCATATACATAAAATAAATAATTCTCTTAAAAAAAAAATGCCCCATATCAGCCAGGCTCTGGCAGCACACATCTTTAATCCCAGCATTTAGAAGGCAGAAGGACGTGACTCTGAGTTTGAGGCCAGCCTGGTCTACAGAGTTCCTGAACAACCAGGAATAAAAAAATAAAAAGAATTCGCCATATCATGGATGTCATCGAGAGGCTAGGAATGTAACTCAGTTGGTAGAATGCTTGCCCAATGTGCCATAAGCTGTGCGGTCAGTTCTGCTAGCCTTGGACATGATGAGGCTGGAGAGATGGCACAAAGCACTGTACTTGAAGAGGCTCTGAGTTCGGTTCTCAGCACCCATTTCAGGTAACTCCCAACCACATGTAACTCAGGCTTTAGAGGGGTTGCTGCCGTCGTCTGCTGGGTCCCATGGGTACCTATACACACATGTGTGTAGCCACATACAGAAAAATTGAAATCTTAAAAGCAAACTAATCCTGGGCATGCTGATACAGGACTGTAACCCAGCACTGGGGAAGCAGAAACAGGAGAATCGAGTGTTCAAGGTTATTCTCAGCTACCTGGTGAGTTTAACACCATCCCCCCACCCCGGCTTACAGGAGACCCTGTTTCAAACCCAAAGACCCAAATGAGGAGTAAAGGTGCTTAGGTGGGTCCTGGTATGCAGCCAGATTCCAAACGTTGCTTTCATTCTCCTGTCCTCTACTAGAGCAGGTACCATAAGACCTCCTTGTGTGGAGGATCAGTGGGTAAAGCACTTCTCACTGCAAATGTGAGGACCTGAGTTCAAATCCCCAGAAACCGAGTAAAGCCAAATCTAGCAGAAATGAGCTATAAGCCCAGCATAGAGGCAGAGACAGGAGAATCCACTGCCCAGCAAAGGGTCTTTTTAAAAAGACCTCTTAGTATCTCCCATGTTTACTGAAGAGGCTGAAGGCATTCTAGAATATTGCAGAATGCTCTGGAGAGAGCCATCTATTCTTTGCAATACTTACTTATTATAATAATCCATTCAGCAGCCACAGCATCCATGCTGTGCACCTCCGGAGCCCTAAGGACACAGACCAATCACTCTGGCTGAGCCGGGCGGAGTCAGGAATCCACGGAAAAAAACAGGAGGGCAGGGAGGGGCTCTACGTAATTGCCTTAGGAATTCCAGCTGAAGCAGGGAAGGAGGCCCACTGGAGTCAGAGAGCCGGAGGGAGAGCAGGAAGGAATGCAGAAGTGGGTGTGGGTCTGTCCGCTTTCACTCCCTCCAGCCTTTGCTGAGGGGTAAAGTCCACATCTCTCCTCCCTTGATGGGCCTCACTTGGAACTCGGTCCCTTTCTAGAGGACTCAACGAAGAGGATGCCAGGCCCCCAGAGCTCTTGTGAGCTGGGAGGACCAACCTTTCTTTGCCTTCTGTAGGGTCGGTCACCTAAGGTGCTCTGAAGCCAAGGATGGAGTCAGAAGCTGCCCTTTCCCCTGTTATCCTCCTTCCTCCCTACAGAGCACTTTCCAGTGCTAGAGAGGAAGTCTTTCCAGTCCCTCCTTAGCCCCACCCCCACCCCCTTCACTGCCCCCAGGGTTGTTGACACCAGAAGAGAACCTGAAGAGCCTAAGAGGTTTTTCCTAGAGCAGTCTACTGCCTCGGGACACCAGGGAGTGTACTAGTGACCATTAGGGGCCCTGGCCGCGAAGCCCAGTCTGCAAGGCATCAAGAAGCCTTTGTCACCTGCCGCCAGGGGGATTAGAAACCCAATTGGCTATTTTGAGGTTATCAGTTTAAAATTCCTACCTGGCCTGGAGGCTCTGCTCTGTCTGTATCTGCTGCCCCTCCAGGCGAGGTTTGCCTGTGTGGCTGCTGTCTTTTTCTTAGGTTTATTCAGAGGACCTTTATTTTGCAAAACCAAAGCCAGGCTTCACTTAGAACTAGTAGGAAATGGTCTTTGCCCTAAAACAACATCAATTCTGTGCTGGAAAAAAGAGAGAGAGATTTTTCGATCAGGAGCCTGGCTCCCACGCGACCTCCCACAACTGGGTCTGCACCGAGCAGCTGTGACAGTACAGCTGTGATCTTTTGAGCCTTTCCAGATCATCAGTGTCTCCCCACACCCAAGCCCGTCACTGCATCACAGGAACAAATAAATCCAGAAGGTGATATACTCTACGAGTGAGGGAGAGCATGGAATGCTGGATGCAAGAGGCTGGATATCAGACATGATGAGGAGGCTTTGGCAAGATGGGTGTGTGTGAGTGTGTGCATGTGTGCATGTGTGCTTGGGTCTGTGTGTCTGTCTGTCTGTGCGTCTATGTGTTTCTGTGTGTATGCAGATGTGGTGGCAGATCCTGACATCTGTGGCCATTGTAACCTCAGAGAATGATCTAGGGCTTCTTTCTCTCTGTTAGCTCACCCATTGTTGAACCAGCTTGTCTTGTCTTGGCGGTGCGTCCTCTTAAGAGCCTGTACTGTATTCATGACAATTATGTGACAGCCTGGAAAGAGTCCTTGCGCAGCAATATCGCATTGAGGGGTACTTATAATGCAGGGAGGGTCCTTCCAGAGCACGAGTGGAAGTGGATGGGTGGCACTGGGAACAAGCTCTGTAGACAGGAGAAACCTGTTTATCTTCACACTCCAGGGAGGCCATCAGTCTTCCGTGACAGCAGTACTGTAGGGAGCACATTCCAGGAGGGAGATATGGGTTCCCCTGGCCAAGTGGCCTTCTCCTGAGGAGCAGAGGGTCTAATGAGATAAAATGGGCCAGAGCAGCAGGAAGCCAGTTCCATCTTTTCCCCAAGTCGTCAGAAGAAACTGATCAAAGGGGAATGGGTATTTGTGAAGAGCTGAGAAAACTTGAAAGAACATCAGAGTGGCTCTGGATATTTGTTTCTGTTTGTCAGGTTTCTGGGGGAGTCTGCCTTTTCTCCAGCCCCGCTTCTCCCCAACGGTGTAGCTTTTTTGCTGCTAAGGGGTGTGTGTGTGTGTGTGTGAACTCGAAAAGAATATATATGTAAGGAATCTATATCTATTTCTCTAATTCCAGATAATAATTCAGGAGCTTATCCTGTGTTCCTTTATGAGCTGAGGAAAGAGCTGGAGAGTCCCATCAGATTTCGCCATTTTTAATATCTACAAAAGCAAACCTTTTCAACAATGTTCTTGTCTGTCTCTTTGGCCTCAAAAAGAAAGGCTCATGCTAAAGAGAAACCAAATTGTGCTTGTGTGTGTGTGTGTGTGTGTGCGCGCGCGCACGCATTGAGGGGCATTTTTTTTTTTTTAGATCAAAGAGTTTCATTTGGTGTCTGTCCTTCCCTCTTCTTCCTCCCCAACCCCCATGCCAGATCTGTTTGCAAAAAGCTCAGATCTTTTTTTCCCACACATAGACTGACCTGATAGTGGAGGAATGAGTGGGGGAAGGGCTGCTCTGGTATGGAGTGGAGCCTATCCTACACCAGCGCTCCCTGATCGAAAGAAAATTCTGGTAGGAAGAGAGACTGCACACTCCCTATACGGAGAGGAAGTATGAGAAATAAGACAAATCTCCATTTTTGTATTTTAAGGGCAAAGAGTAGAAGCATCATTCTCGAGGCTGTGCCCACAACCACAGCAGTTTGTAGAGCAGGAGACAGTGAGCGCTTGGCTGTTCCAGGTGTTGGCCTGAGTTTCCTTCCATTGACCATGTACCACCCCTGGGCTCCTGATGAGGGGGCTGGCCACAGATTGTCTCCACTTGGTCCTTATACTTTTGCATCCAAGCTCTCAATCTCCATGCACTCAATGTTACCATGTGCTAGGATGCATTTAAATCTAATGGGGGACTTCTCTGACAAGTGTCGGGCAATACACCATCCAAGACAATGCAAACAGAATTAGTACCATATGCTGATAAACATGGAAATCTTTGTGAGTGAGATTCTGGTTGTGCTGACAGATGGAGACGTTGTATTCATCACTGACTACTGCACATCTGGAAACAGAGGCTAGCCTTGAAATCCGATGTATTCCAGACACACACACAGCCCCCACCCCCACCTCCCCACCCCTTGGAAAAACCTTTGCTGGGTCCTGCTGTGCCCTCCAGTTTACCATCCTGTTCTCTCTTCCTTTTCCCTGCCAAACTTTCTGAATGAAAAATGGAGCCCCTCACTCTCCCATTTCCTCAGCCCCGCCCCCTCGCTCCCCCCACCCTGCCCCTGCATGCCTGTTTCCTCCCCTTCTCTCTTGAAACCTTCAAGAGGTCATAGGCTGACTAGACTACTCATTTCCAAAGTGCTGGCATTATTTCTCCATCTTCATCCTCCTTGACATTGCTCAAACGTTTGATCTGCCCACTACCAACTCATTCTCTCTGACCCTCCATCCTGCCCTGTGTGGCTCAAATGTCTCTGTTGTGACTCTACCGCAGCGACCCAGTGTGGCCTCTGAGGGACCTTCACCTCTCTTCCTTTTCTCCCTGGCCTCCCCGGTGATGTCTTCTGGGTAAAAGTGTGTGTGTATATATATATATATATATATATATATATATATATGTGTGTGTGTGTGTGTGTGTGTGTGTGTGTGTATGTATATAAAATAAAAGTGTCAGTATTGGTATCACTATTATTTATTTTAAAATTATTAATTGTTGTGTGGTGTGTATGTGTGTATTCATGTATGGGTGTGTGTGCATGTGTGTGTGTGCATGTGTCTGTGTGTCTCTGTATGCACACGAGTATGTGGAGACCAGCTGTCAATGTCAGGTGTTTCCTCTATCACTCTCCAATCTCTCTATCTCTCTGTCTCTATCTCTGTCTCTGTCTTTTTTTGTTTTGTTTTGTTTTGTTTTTTTTGTTGTTTTGTTTTTCGAGACAGGGTTTCTCTGTATAGCCCTGGCTGTCCTGGAACTCACTCTGTAGACCAGGCTGGCCTTGAACTCAGAAATCCGCCTGCCTCTGCCTCCCGAGTGCTGGGATTAAAGGCGTGAGCCACCACACCCGGCTCTGTCTCTGTCTTAAACAGGGTTTTACTATATAGTTCTGGATGGTCTTGAACCAGAGAAAGGAAGAGAGAATGGGAGCTGGAGGGTACACAAGACCCAGACTATTCTGGCCTCAAACTCACAGTCTCTGTCTCTCAAATTCTGGGATTAAAAAAGCATGAGCTGGGGCTGGAGAGATGGCTCAGCGGTTAAGAGCACTGACTGCTCTTCCGGAGGGCCTGAGTACAATTCCCAGCACCCACATGGTGGCTCACAACCATCTGTAGTCAATTCATTTCATCTCTCCAACTCTTAGTCTGCTTGTGTATAAAGCGGGAACTACTACATATTGACTTGTGCTCTTTCAAAAAAAAAATGTATTTAGCTGAGAAGTGGTGGTATATGCCTTTAACTCTAGCACTTGGGAGGCAGAGGCAGGTGGATCTCTGTGAGTTTGAGGCCAACCTGGTCTACAGAGTGAATTCCAGGACAGCAAAAGCTGCACAAAGAAACCCTGTCTTGAAAAACAAGAAAACACTGGGCTGGAGAGATGGCTCAGCAGTTACGAGCACTGTCTGCTCTCCAGAGGTCCTGAGTTCAATTCCCAGCAACCACATGGTGGCTCACAACCATCTGTAATGGGACCCCATGCCTTTGTCTGGTGTGTCTGAAGACAGACAGCTACAGTGGAAGAAAAAAGGAAAAAGAAAAACAAAACAAAACAAAAAAAACCCCAAACATACAAGAAAAGAAAAATAGATTGATATTAGGGGAGAGGGTCTCCAACCTGCATGTCACACAGGGGGCTCTGACTCTCTTTAAGTCACCATGCTCCTGTATATCATACCAGTAAACTCCCTGGTGCACTACTAGAACAGAAAATAATAGTGAAACTGTAGCCCCCAAGAACTCAGATGTGACTCTGTTTGGAAATGGGATAGTTGTCGGTTCACTTGGATGATGTTATGCTAGATTATCACGGGTCCCTTTGTCTAACGAAAAGGCAAACTTGTTTTCTGTTGTAAAACAATGGGACCTCCCAAGGCACCGTGTGTAGGAATCCTCTGTTCAGCAGGATATGGGTAGCAGTGGCTGGGGAGTGGTTGGATGAAGCATTAGATAGTCAGCTAAAGCTAGGACAAGAAGGAGTCACTCGGGGTAGGTCACAACCCAGGGAAACTATCCTGTACAGAGAGAGTCAGGGGCCAGAAATGGCATTGCCATACATCAGGAGTTCAGAGATTGTCATGGGCAGATCCTCTCCCATGGCCTCAGAAGGAATAGACCTGATGTGCCCACCTGAGATGCCAAAGAATGCCACTCAGTGAAAGTCAGGTTAAGAGTGTCTTGGTTGCCAGTGGTCCAGAGCAGTCTTATTCGAGAAAGAACTCTTGACCCCAGAGAAAGGAAGGTGAGGTTTGGGCTGGTGAGATGGCTCAGTGGTTAAGAGCGCCAACTGCTCTTCCGAAGGTCCTGAGTTCAAATCCCAGCAACCACATGGTGGCTCACAACCACCCATAATGAGATCTGCCACCCTCTTCTGGAGTGTCTGAAGTCAGCTACAGTGTACTTACATATAATAAATAAATAAATAAATAAATAAATAAATAAATCTTAAAAAAAAAAAAGGAAGGCCAGGTTTATGAAGCCAAAACCCACAATTACATCCTACCAGAGGTAGGCCGGGGGTGGGGTGGGGGGGGCAGAAGTTTCAGTTCAGTTGATTAAGGCAACTTGTTTTCTGTTGTAAAACAATGGGACCTCCCAAGGCACCGTGTGTAGGAATCCTCTGTTCAGCAGGATATGGGTAGCAGTGGCTGGGGAGTGGTTGGATGAAGCATTAGATAGTCAGCTAAAGCTAGGACAAGAAGGAGTCACTTGGGGTAGGTCACAACCCAGGTGTGCTGCCTAGCTGTACAACTTGACACAGACTAGAGCCATCTGGGAAAAGGAGCCTCAATTGAGAAAATGCTCCCATGACCCTGGCCTGGGGACAAGCTTTTGGGGGGTCATTTTCTTTTTTTTTCTTTTTGGTTTTTCGAGACAGGGTTTCTCTGTATAGTCCTGGCTGTCCTGGAACTCACTTCATAGACCAGGCTGGCCTTGAACTCAGAAATCAGCCTGCCTCTGCATCCCAAGTGCTGGGATTAAAGAAAGGCGTGCGCCATCACCTCCCGGCTTCTGATTCCCTTTTCTAGCGTGGATGAAAACAGAGCACTCATCTCATATGCATAAGGCAAATTTTAAAATCTTGAGAGAAAGAAAGAAAGAAAGAGGGAGAAGAGTAAAGGAAAGAAAAAGCAGTGTGAGGGAGTGTGGCTTTCTTGGGAGCAAGCTAGTAAGAAGCACTCCTTCATGGCCTCTGCATCAGTTCCTGCCGTGATTTCCCTCAGTGATGTAAAATGACCTAAGCCCATGAACATGGTGTTTTAACAGAGCAATAAAAACACTGGATCACCCAACTAAGACACCAGGTGACTTTAATCTCAGTTTTTAGGGTGGAGACAGTAGATTCCTGTTGTCCAAGCTGCTCAGTTTATAACTCTTTGCTATAGCAGCACTCACTTCAAGACAAATATAAAAAGGGTACTTCAAATTCTGCCTCTGGTCTCTCATCCCTTCTTTAGCCATCCACAGCCTGTGAGCTGCAGTCTCACAGGCTCGGAGCAGAAGGTACCTCAGTTGTCAAAACAGTGCCCTCAACCCTCCCCCCCCCCCCCCCCCCGTGGACCCTGCCTCTCCTCCTTCCCTCCCACCCTTCCCTCTACAGACCCAACCTTAGGCACACCCTCTGGTTTTCATCCCTGTATTCAGAAAGCCACCTCTGAATTCTTTCCATCAGTCACCCAATTTTCTCTCTCCATTGACATCTTCACCAAGTAATCCAAATTAGCAGAGGATTTAAGATGAATTCTTCTGTTCCGTATGCTTTATTTTAAAAGCTTTATTTATTTTAATTTAGGGGTATGAATAGTTTATTTGCATGTATGTATGTGTGCCACATGCATGTATGGTGTCTGTGAAATTCAAAAGAGGGCATCAGATTCCCTGGAACTGGAGTTAAGGATAGTTGTGGACAACCATAGAGGTACTAGGAGATCCTAGACCCTCTGGAAAAGCAGCAAGTGCTCCTAACCATTGAGCCATCTAGCTACCGAGCTCCCTCCCCCATTCTGTATACTTTTTTTAAACTGAAGATAGATTCTCCTTTCAAGTATATCCTGACCACTATTTCCCCTCCCTCCACTCCTGCCAGCTTCTCACAACCACCCCTCTCCCCCAGACCCACTCCCGCTCCATTTCCCTTCAGAAAAGAGCAAGCCTCTAAGAGACACCAACCAAACAGGACAAAAGCGAGATAAGGTAAGACATGGCAAAAAACAACGCAACAGGATGAAAAGAGTCCCGGGAGCAGACGAAAGAGTCAGAGACACAGCTGTTCTCACTATTGGGGGTCCCTCTCACAACAACACTAAGCTAATGTGCTCAGAGGATCTGGAACAGGCCCTTGTAGGCCTCGTTCTTCCTGACTCAAGAGCCCATATGAGCCCTCCTTAAGTGATTCAGTGGCCATGTTCTCCTGGTGTCCTCCACCCCCCCCTGACTCCTACACTCTTTCCTTCCCATCTCCTGCAGGGGAGGGGGTGGAGAACTATTTTATTTTTAATTGTGTGCATGTGGACATGTTAGTGTGGTGCCCATGGAATCCAGAAAAGGGCACCAGATCCCCTGAAGCTGAGGCTATGTAACATGGGTGCTTGGAACCTGAGAAAGTCACACTGGGAAGTCCTCTGGGAAACCCCTCTTAACTACTGAGCCATCATCTCTCGCCCCTTGCTCTGTAACCTTGTCCTCTGCCTCCTCCAGCAGCTTTCCCTTCCGTCTTTGGTAAGTGAACACATTTGAAGCCACCGGCATTGCTCAGCAGTAGAGCCTGGCCTAGTAGGTTGTAAGGTGTTGAGCCTGGCTTTCAGTTCACAAAAATAAATGAAAATACTTGGTAGTATTCCTGAAGCCTTAGGTTCAATCTCCTAGCATCACATGAATCATGTCTGGTGATACATAACTGTAATGGCAGCACTGGGAAGGAGTTCAAACCATCCCCTGCTACAGCCACGGACATGGTACACCTTGTCTCAAAAAATTAATTAATTAATTAACTAATTAATGAACTAAAGCCAGTTTATTTTTTTCAGTCTTCATCTTCTTGCGATTGGACAGTAATGGTACTTTTTATCCATCAGCTGTCTTTTTCCTTCCCTTCTCACAAAAGACTCCAAGCAAGGACATCTAACAGTGAGGTGGATATTTCCCGTGCTCCTATTCATCTTGCAAAGACCCCTTCCCAGCTCCCATGGTTGGCTTGAAAGGTTACATCCTTACTATGTAAACTTAGGGCCTTGGCCATAGCTAATGGATACAGGGGTGAGAAATTCCTCTTCAGGCCCCTCCCTAGAAGGTAAGATACGGAGGGCACAGGTAGGGAGCTTGTTTCTAAATCCCGTCAGGGGCAGAGCTTTACAGACAGGAGAAACTCCCACTACACAAGACCTACAACTGCCTGCTTCTTTACTTCCTTCCTCTGGGCCATCTGCTTCTTTCTTATTCCAATAGGCTGTCTAGAGACTTCTGCTTCTTGCTTTAGAGGCCTTCACATCCATCCCCATAAGAAAAAAATGTCTACAAACTAAAAGTCAGTAACTCTATTTAGAGTCATCAGAGGACAAGCCTATAAGGCAAACTGCTTGAATGTGACTTTCCCCGAGAGTCCATTTCTATCCACACCAGCTAGAGGGGTCAATGACAGAGCAAACAAAGGTTTCCACTCAAGCCTTGCTTGGTGACCAATTAGTTAATTTAGGGTTATACATGAATGCAAGAAAGGCATCAGGTAATCTACCAGCAACTATAACACCTAAATTCTCATCCCACCTCACGTGTCCTTGGGGAAGGGGTAGGGCTCACGTGTTTCCTACCTCTCCAAGAGGGAATGTCAGTACACCCCATTTCATGAGAGCCCTCATGCTGATGAGACCAGGTACTCAGTTTAAGAGGTCCATGATCAGGATTAGAGGGAGTTCAGCATTTAGAGAGCCTGCTGTTGTTTCAGAAGCTCTGGGTTCGGTTCCCAGTACCACGTAAAGGTGGCTCTCAATCAACTGTTAGTCCAGCTCTAAGGGATCTTACACACTCTTCCAGCATCCACGAGTGCTTGCAACATGGGCACCTCCCAACTCCAACACATACTTAAAAATAAATCTTTTGGCCTGGAGAGATGGCTCAGTGGTTAAGGTCACTGACTGCTCTTCCAGAGTTCCTGAATTCGATTCCTAGCAACCACATAGTGGCTCACAACCATCTGTAATGGGATCTGATGCCCTATTCTGGTGTATCTGAAGACAGCTACAGTGTACTTGTATATAATAAACAAATCTCATAAACAAATACATAAATAAAGCTTTTAAAAACTGCAATATAATCACATCACATGAAGTTTACCACTTTAAAAAACAAACAAACAGCAATGACAACAAGAAGGGATAAAAATCCTGTCCTACTCAGAGGGAAAGCCACACAACATGCTTGCTATTCCTTCTTGTGGCTTTTCCATTCTTCCTGCCCCTGTATTTATTCTCTAAGCTCAGAGAAGGTGACATAAATGTCACTGTGCCACAGCAACAAGCATTTATTCCCAGAAGAGTGACCGGTTATGAGTCTCCATAGCAACCGCCATCCACTGCAAAAAGAAGCTTCAGTGACCAAGGCTCGCAGCAGCAGTAATATATTGTGTCTTTACAAGCACATAGAATCAATTCAGCAAAACACTAGCAGTTCCCCCACCACGACCTATGGCCCCTTACATACATACCAACCTCAGGTTCTCTCCAGTGGAGCAGGCATCAAGTCCAAGTGGAAAATAGTTCACTGTACGCATAAGAGCTGGGCCGCCATTACATCAGTGTGCTGCGTCCCTGGCCTGGCATGATGCTACTGTTGACATGTGGGCTCATAGCTTGGTAGGACCAGTGGTAGCAGTCCCCCAGCAGCTGTGTCCTGCCCTCTAGCACTATGAATGGCAGTCAGTGGGTAGGGGGGGCTTCTAACTCAGTTCCCGCCTAATTCTCCCTGTCCTACAACCAAAGTATACAATGCCGTCAGCAACAGGGACTTTACACCCAGCTGTAGCATGCAATGAACAGCCTGTATTGGAGAGGGGAAGGGGACTTCCTGGCCAACACTCAACACTGAGGAAGAGAGAGGTAGAGATTAGATGTTCTATAAATGTGGTCTTTCTTCTCTCTCTCTCTCTCTCTCTCTCTCTTCCTCCCCCTCCCTCCCCCTTCTCTTTCTTTTTCTTCTTTCTTTCTTTCTTTCTTTCTTTCTTTCTTTCTTTCTTTCTTTCTTTCTTTCTTTCTTTCTTTCTTTCTTTCTTCCTTCCTTCCTTCCTTCCTTCCTTCCTTCCTTCCTTCCTTCCTTCCTTCCTTCCTTTCTTTCTTTCTTTCTTTCTTTCTTTCTTTCTTTCTCTCGAGACAAGGTCTCTCATTGCCTGCATCTCACTAACTATGCTAAACTGAATGGATCTACTTTCTAGCAGCCCTGGAATATAAACACACAACACAACACTACACCACACAACACAACATAATGTTTGGCTCCCATGTAGATGGTTTCTGAGGATGAAGCTCAAGTTCTTGTGTTTGTAAGGAAAAAACTTTACCAACTCAACCAGGCACCTAGCCCAGCTTTGAATTTCAGGGACTCCTCTTACTTCAGCCTCTGCTGCTACACTGTGTCCTTTTTCCTGCCCCAAGTCCTATGCTTCCTCTATTTGTACATTTGTACTTTAGCCACATCCCTGTTTAGGCAGAAGTTTTCCAAAGGGAAACTTCAGAAGACTCTAGGGATCAAATTTAACAATTAAATAACAGTTGTAAGAAAGTAAGGTAAGAAAGTAATTCTATACAGGTAACAACCTTTCTAGCTCTCAATAGTTTTCTCTGTAAATAGAAATTAAAAGCTACGATTTTCTGTGGGTAAGAATAAATGAGAGTTTTATTCATGGATTGCTTGTTGAGTCAGATTTAAACAATTCTAAAATGCATACTCAGGGTCCTTGGTTCTTGTCTGTTCAGCACATCCAGAGAGATGTCTGTGGTGCCAGGAGCATTAGCACGGTCTTCATCTTCTAAAATGGAGGCAGAGGGTGGGGAGCTAGATGGGCCCCTGGCAAGGAATGGTCCTTCTGCTGGTCTCTGGAATCCTCAGGAGTGAGGGAATGGAAGACAGGCCATTCTGGGTTTCCATCATTGTAGCCTCCTGTGGGGTGGCAGACATACAAACAACTGTGGTTTTAGCGAGCTGAGGTCTCTACAGCCAGGATCCTGGAAAACATTCCAGTCGAAATTCCAGCAGGCTTTCCAAATGGGGAGAGAAAGAGGTAGAAAAGACTCGAAGATTCGTCCTGCTGACTTCTTTTCCCAATTGACGGAGGGAGATTAATGAGGAAGGAATGTCAGTGAGTCAGTTCAGGTATCTGTGGGCAGGGAGCTGGAGCTCTGCTCGAAGGCTGTCTGTCAGAATGTGCTTTCAGTTCAGGTATCTGTGGGCAGGGAGCTGGAGCTCTGCTCGAAGGCTGTCTGTCAGAATGTGCTTTCAGTTCAGGTATCATGGGCAGGGAGCTGGAGCTCTGCTCGAAGGCTGTCTGTCAGAATGTGCTTTCAGTTCAGGTATCGTGGGCAGGGAGCTGGAGCTCTGCTCAAAGGCTGTCTGTCAGAATGTGCTTTCAGTGCTCGGAAGAGAACATATAGCATAGTTTGTCTCTATAAAACAGAATAAAACAAAACATAGGGCACAGTGTGGTAGTGAGGTATCAGGTTCATCCGAGTTCCACGTCTCGCATGCCAGAGAGAACAGATAGAACCACGCACTGAGCGCACGTGATGTAGCTGAGCTTAGACGCTTATACTAAACGCTTTTTAAAACACAAACAAACTTTTTAAAATTGCATTTTATTGTACCGTTTTGTGCATGTGTGTATATGTGTGCTCACGAGCACAGCCATGGTGCACATCTGGAAGTCAAAGGACTGCTTGTGGGAGACAGTTCTTTCCTCCCACCATGTAGGTCCCAGGGATCAAACTCAAGTCATCCGGTTTGGCAGCAACTGCCTTTATCCACTAAGCCATCTCTCCGGCCCCACTCACACTGAATTCCGGAGTCCTCAGGGACTTGCCCTTTAAGTAGGGGCTCCAGGAGTCTACTGCCCCTTGTGCCGTGCTGTGCCGTGCCATGCCGTGCCGTTGGTCACACACAGAGCAAAGCTAATGCACAACTCATCCCTGAAGAGACACACGTAGCATAAAAACAAAATGTGATCTGTTTTTAATTTTACTAATTAGGAACAACAAAAACAAAATGGTTCAGGCATTTTATCAACCCAAACGAATGAGATAAAAATCAAGAAAGCACCGTGCAGTCCAAATTTCTTATTTTGTCAATGAGGGAGAAAAAAAAAAAAAGAGTCCTCAGGAAGTATAAATGACTTATCCGAGGTCACCGGAGACATAGAAAAGCGGAAGCGGAAAGAGAGACCTGAAAACCGTGTCTGCATTAGACAGATTTGGGGGGTGGGGCATGTAAGAGATTCCTTCTCGCCAGGCTTCTGGCTCCTGCCAAGCTGCCAAATGGGAAGAGGTTCTGACCACAGCATCTGGCTGTCCATGTGCCCTTCGACTAGGGAGGTCAACCTGTGAGTCAGATTTCAAATCATGGTGGTTTTTTAAAAACAGCCAGGCAGGATGAGACCATCAAGAAGAGAGGGAGGGACAGAAAGCTAAAGCCTTTTAAAAAGCTCTCCACAAAAGGCAGAGGGCTCTCCTGCACCAATCCTGACCCCCACCGACCTCACGACCTCGTTACCTAAGGTCAGCTTAACACTTTAGAAATGGTCCCGGCTGGCTCCGTAACCTTTGTCACTCATAACTAACAAATACGTCTTTAAAGGGGTCACCTTTGGGACGGAAACTGGCAGTTTCTTTGCTTTCAATTCATGAATTACCAAAAAGTCTCTTCAGTCTCAATTAAGAAATTCAAGCTATCTATTTTGAAACCATTTTTACAAGCACAAGGTGCTTCGATATTTTCATTCATGCAGAGTTTATAAAGTCTAAGTGAATCCTAGGGGGCTGGGAGTGTAGCACAGTGGTAGAGTGTTTGCCTAGCATGAATGAGGCCCCTGGTTCAATCCTTAGTACCACCACCAAAAAAGAAGGAAAAAAAAAAAAAAGGAAAAAAGAAAAGAAAGAAAAGGAGAGAAAAACTAAGCTTGGGAAACAAGATATTTTGTATGGTTAACTGGACCGCAAACACATTTGCCCCTGGAGTCTTCTCTGCTACTATAGAAAAACAAGAGGATACAGAAGAGATGGAAAGTCAATTACCAGGGATTCAAACAGACCCTCTCTGTATATCTTCCCATATTCCAAGTCTGGAACTAGGGTGGACCTACATGAAAAAAAAAGTGTTGCAGATGTTCAGCAGATTAGCAAGCTACTGACTTCATCCAAAGCAAGAAAGCAATCAAGAGAAGTATGGGTCAGAGAGATGGCTCAGTTGGTAAAGTACTTGGATGCAGGCACTAGGACCTGAGTTCAGATCCCCAGCACCCACATAAAGTAGTCCAGGTGTGGACATATTGGTAATCCCAGAGATAGAGTCAGGAGGATACCTAGAGCTTGCTGCCCAGCCACTTAGAATAAATGAGTCCTAGGTTCAGTGAGAGACCTTGTTTCACAAAATAAAGTGGAGAATGACTGAAGAAGACACTCGATATCTATCCCTGGTCTTAAAACACATGTGTACACAGATGAATGCATACCCTGACACATTGCACATACACATGCAGTCCCCCTATACATACTCCTAGCCCTCAACTTCTTTGTGCTGCTGAGAAAACATCTTATTTCTTAAGAGATTTACCAGAGCAATACTCTCAAAGTCAAATGGAGAACCATCTACTTAAGGGTAGGGCTTACTTCCCAGTTCTGGTCCTCAGATTTCTTTCCTTAATTAAATTCAGTGTATCCAATGTGGGTTGCATGTTAGCAAATCAGAACTAAATAAAGCATAACTCTGAACCTCCATGAGCTTACAATGAGGGAAAGGGAAACTTCCCTATAAACACACAGATGAAGTGGAGAGGTGTATGAGTCAGAAGAGAGCAGAGACAAAGTCTAGAGTAACCTGGAAAGATGTACTTCAAGTCCTGAAAGACCACAACCCGAAACTCAGTTATTATACCCAGCAAAACTATCTATTAGACTTGAGGAAGAAACAAAAACTTTCCATAGTAAGCACAGATGTTAAAAGTATTTATAGCCACTGAGCCAGCCCTACAGAGAATTTTAGGAGAAATATTTAATCTGAGGATAATCACATCCAAAAGGTCACAGAAGAAAATTATATATAAAAAGGGAGCTGACAAAATGTCATGAAATCACCAAATGACAGGAATTGATTCAAATATTTTAATAATAACTCATAATATTAATGGCCTCCACTCCACAATAAAAAGACAGACTGCTGGATGTTGTAACCATACCTTTACTCCTGGCAGCTCGTTAACAGAGCAAGTTCAGGTTTTCAGAGAAACCCTGTCTCAAAAAACTACAAACAATAGCAAAACAAACAAGAACAAAATTTTAAAAAATTAAACACAGACTAACAGATTAAGTTAGAAAATGGTATACATCTTTTTTCTGCTTCTGAGAAACATGCTTCACCATCAACAGTAGACCACCTTAGGATAAAAAGATGGAGAAAAGTACTCCAAGCAAATGGAAGTAAGAAGCAAGCAGGCATAGCTATTCTAATATCTGACAAAGTAAACTTCAATCCAAAACTAGTCAGGAAAGATAAGGAGGGATACTTCACATTCATTAAAGAAAATGTCAGTCGGGCGTGGTGGTGCACGCCTTTAATCCCAGCACTCGGGAGGCAGAGGCAGGCAGATTTCTGAGTTCGAGGCTAGCCTGGTCTACAAAGTGACCTCCCAAGTGCTGGGATCAAAGGCATGAGCCACCACTGCCCTGTACCACCTGACTTTTGACAAAAGGGCCAACAATACACACTAGAGAAAAAAGACACCATCCTCACCAACTGATGCTGATCAAAATGGCTAGCCGTGACACGAGGAAGAATGAGACTGGAACTCTCTTGTTCTACGCAAAACTCAACCCCCAATGCACCAAGGACCTCAACACAGGCCTCATAAGGCTGAGTATGATTGAAGGTGGGGAATGTTCTTGAATTTCTTGCCACAGGAAAGGACTTTCTAAACCAGATCCCAATAATGTAGGTGTTCAGACCGCCAATAAATGGGGCCTCATGAAACTAAAAAGGTTTCGTACAGCAAAGGTCACCAACATTTTTTTTTTTTGTTTTTTTTTTTTTTTTTTTCGAGACAGGGTTTCTCTGTGTAGCCCTGGCTGTCCTGGAACTCACTCTGTAGACCAGGCTGGCCTCGAACTCAGAAATCCGCCTGCCTCTGCCTCCCGAGTGCTGGGATTAAAGGCGTGCGCCACCACGCCCGGCTGGTCACCAACATTTAAATGAGGAGATAGTCTACAAAAAAAGGGAAAAAATATCTTTACCGTTTATACATCTGACAGCGGGTTAGTATCTAAAATATACAAAGAACTCAAAAAAGTAAACGTCAAGAAAACAAACAACCAATTAAGAAGTGGGACCTAACAGTAAACAGAGAGTTCTGAAAACATGAAATCCCAATGGCTAAGAAACACTGTTTTAAAATGTTCAACATCCTTACCCAGCAGGAAAATGCAGATGAAAACTACGTTGAGATTTCACTTTATCCCAGTCAGAATGATTTAGGTGAATTCATCTTTCTAACTCTGAGAAACACCATAGTTGGAGCTGGAGAGAGAGCTCAGCTGCTAAGAACACTGGCTGTTCTTACAGAGGACCCAGATTCTAGTCCCAGCATCCAGATGGCAGCTCACAATAGTTTGTAAATTCAACTCTAAGGGCTCCAATGCACTCTCTGGCTTCTGTGAGAATCAGACACACACACACAACACACAGACATACACGTAGGCAAAACACCTATACACACAAATTAATAAAAAAAATTTAAAAAAATATTTGGGCTGGGAGATGGTAGCACAGTCTTTAATCCCAGCATACATGTAGGCAAAACATCCATAAACACAAATTAATCTTTAAAAATTGGGGTTTTTTTTCAAGTAATGGTTTCTCTGTATAGCCCTGGCTGTCCTGGAACTCAGTAGACCATGCTGGCCTCAAACTACCTGCCTCTGCCTCCCGAGTGCTGGGATTAAAAGTGTGTGCCACCACTGGCCAGCAATAAATACAGAGTTGCACCTTCAGAAAGATTGAGCAGCTGACAACACACAGCCCCGGATGACTGCTACATGTCACTTGACTAGAGAGAGCAAAACACAGCTTAAGTGACTTCGCATCCTCTGACACCTCCTACAGGTATTTGTGGTATTTCTGTCTGAACTAGACTAGCAGGAGCACTCTAACCCATTCCCTTACACCTGGAACCCCTCTAGACCATGTTTCCCAGCAACAGGAAGTGTGATTATTTCCTGTGCAAGAGTTCGGGCTAATAGAAAAGGGGCTGGTGTGTACAGAAAAACCTTCCTGGATCCCTGATTCACCATGTGGGTCTTTCTTCATTAATCATGAATAATCACACTTGGAATCGCATAAACATGAAATAAACTTATTGTAACTTCACCGTCCTGGTCACTACAGACCATTGAGTGATGCAGAGTTTCCAGTAGCCCAGGCTGACCTGTGAACTGCTTTTGATCCTCCTGTCTTAATCTCCTAAATACTGGGATTATAAATCTTCAACAGCATGCACGGTTTTATGCAGTGCTGGGGATCCCCTTCAGGGTTTCATGTGTGCCCGAGGAGCATCCCGCAGCTCAGGGACAGCCCTGCTTGTCTCTGCTGAGTCTCAGTTCCCAGTTCCATGCATCCCAGCTCACCTTTCACCTTCTTCCCTGCTCAGCCCTTCTCCCTTCCCGACTTCTTAGATTTATCTATAGAAAAGACATTGACAAACTCATCTCCCATATGAGAAAACCACAAAGAAACAAACAATAATTTTCAGAAATAGAAAAAAAAATTGCAAAAATAGTTGTAGTGAGATGGTTCATTACATAGTGGTTCCTGGTGTTAAACTTGAATTCAACCCCTGGTACCTACATAGTAGAAGGAGGGAAGTGGCTTACACAGGTTGTCCTCTGACATATATATGGGTGTCATGGCATACGTGTGCATGGGTGCCCAGACACAAGGGAAATAAAAATAGCAAGTGAAATATTATATAAGATTAAGATTGAGAGCCGGGGGGCTGGTGAGATGGCTCAGTGGGTAAGAGCACCCGACTGCTCTTCCGAAGGTCCAGAGTTCAAATCCCAGCAACCACATGGTGGCTCACAACCATCCGTAATGAGACCTGACGCCCTCTTCCGGTGTGTCTGAAGACAGCTACAGTGTACTTACTTATAATAATAAATAAATCTTTAAAAAAAAAAAAAAGGGCTGGTGAGATGGCTCAGTGGGTAAGAGTACCCGACTGCTCTTCCGAAGGTCCGGAGTTCAAGTCCCAGCAACCACATGGTGGCTCACAACCATCTTTAATGAGATCTGACGCCCTCTTCTGGAGTGTCTGAAGACAGCTACAGTGTACTTACATATAATAAATAAATAAATAAATAAATCTTTAAAAAAAACTGTAATGTCTACAGAATGCCTTCGCTACCTTATTTAATGGACATTGTGCTGCAGCAAAGCAGGAGACACTGTCTGAGGGAGGAGCGCATCACAGCAGGATTGTGCAAGAGGAGGTATAGTGGTGGGGATGGAAAGGGCGGTCGTCCAGTGGCCAGAGGAAGTTTCTCTCATTTTCTCCTGCCCTTCCTCTACTTCCTCCAACTCCACAAGAAACAGGGCAGCCTTAAAAACCACAGCCAGGCTTGACTGAGCCAAGGTTCTAAAACAGAGGTGGCAGGGAGCGAACAGGGCTCCGCCCTTCCTCCATACACTCTGGGTGAGAACCAAGAACATCTGTGACACCCAGTGGAGAATCACTGCGCTCTCCGTGGCTGAGGAGAGGCAGCTGTGAAGACTTTGAAGCCAGTAACACTTCATCACCAATACTGGTGACTTTGAACTGGAAGCGAGGAGGTCTCAGGGTAGCAATTGGCCTTATAAGGTGCCAGTCATGAAAAGTGGGATTTGATTGGTATAAATGGATTAGGGTTTGTTTGTCAATATCAATCGACTCCAAGGAAAGCTTAGGAGCAGCTTTGAAATGAAAATCTTCTTTAATATTAATAAAACTAACATTTTAAGCTTTTAGTCTTTGTTAAAAAAAGATTTATTGTATTTTAAATGATGTGTGTGCACATTATGTATCTATGTGTGAGTGTGCACAAGTGTAGGAGCATCAGACCTCACAGAGCTGGCCTTACAGGTGATTGTGAACTCACACTCCTGGGTGCTAGGAACCAAACCTTGGACATTTTTATCTTGAAAAGGTCTAATTGTGGCCTTAAAAATCTATGGAAATCAGTCAGGCGGTGATGGCTCATGCCTTTAATCCCAGCACTCCGGAGGCAGAGGTAGGTGGATTTCTGAGTTCGAGGCCAGTCTGGTCTACAGAGTGAGTTCCAGGACAGCCAGGGAAGCCCTGTCTTGAAGAAAAACAAAACAAAACAAAAACAAAAATCTATGGAAATCTAGCACACGTTTGAATCTATGATTCTAACTATTAAAATGTTCTTTTAACTATGACAGCTCCTAACCTAACATATATACACATGAATACAGTACATACATATGTATATACGTATATATGTATACATGTGTTCTGTGTGTGGCTATGTAGGCACACACACTCACATGTTTATTAACTAGAAGCATGTGGACACAGTCTCAGGGACCTATGAGTTTAGAAATTCATAAATAGAGATGGAAAATAGTGTAGATACAGCTATTCAGCCAACAGTAAACTCTAAGAATTAGAATACCACTATTTGGGCTGGTGAGACAGCTCAGCAGATTAAAGGGCTTGCTGCTAAGCTGACAACTGAGTTCCAACCCCAGGACCCACATAGTAGAAGGAGAGAACTGAACCCTGCAGATTGTCCTCTGACCATCACACTTGCACATGCCAGACCCAAATAAGTGTTCTTTCTTTCTCCCTTTCTCCCTTTCTTTCTCTCTTTTTCTCTCTTTCTTTCTTTCTTTTTTTTTTTAAAGATTTATTTATTTATTATATATAAGTACACTGTAGCTGTCTTCAGACACTCCAGAAGAGGGAGTCAGATCTTGTTACAGATGGTTGTGAGCCACCATGTGGTTCCTGGGATTTGAACTCCGGACCTTCGGAAGAGCAGTTGGGTGCTCTTACCCACTGAGCCATCTCACCAGCCCTCTTTCTTCTTTCTTTCTTTCTTTCTTTCTTTCTTTCTTTCTTTCTTTCTTTCTTTCTTTCTTTCTTTCTTTCTCTCTCTCTCTCTCTCTCTCTCTCTCTCTCTCTCTCTCTCTTTCCCCTAAGATTTATTTATTTATTTTATGTATATGAGGACACTATAGCTGTCTTCATATACACCAGAAAAAGGCATCAGATCCCATTACAGATGGTTGTGAGCCACCGTGTAATCGCTGGGAATTGAACTCAGGATCTTTAGAAGAGCAGTCAGTGCTCTTAACCTCTGAGCCATTTCTCTAACCTTAAATTTTTCTTTTAAATATCACTAGCCCTATTATTTATGGCTGATAAGAGCAGGAATAACAGTAGGCTGGTGTATAGAGAAAGCTTGATGCTTCTTTGTTCTTTGTTTTTTGTTTTTGTTTTTGTTTTTTTCCTTTGGTTTTTCAAGACAGGGTTTCTCTGTATGGCCCTGGCTGTCCTGGAACTCACTCTGTAGATCAGGCTGGCCTCGAATTCAGAAATCCGCCTGCCTCTGCCTCCCAAGTGCTGGGATTAAAGGTGTGCGCCACTACTGCCCAGTTGGAATGTTTATTTTCAATGTGGCATTAAATCCCAGTTTATAGACATCTTTCTTTTCTCTTTGAGAAACAGTCTTATGTGGAACAGGCCACACTCAGACTCACTGTGTAACTAAGGATGACTTTGAACTTCTAGTTCTCCTGCTTCCACCTCCCGAGTGCCAAGGTTACAGGTGCACACCACATACCTGGTTTTATGTGCTGCTGGAGGTAGAACCCAGGGGTGTGTGTGTGTGTGTGTGTGTGTGTGTGTGTGTGTGTGTGTGTGAACATGTATGTGTGGAGGCCAGAGGACAACCTCTGGTGTTGTCTCTCAGACGGAACGAACTACCTTCTTTTAAGTGATGCGCATTAGTATGCGTGCTTGCATGTACACGTGGAAGCTTCAGGACCCTAAGTGAAGAGCCTGCTATTTTGGCTAGTTGGACTAACCAGCTTGCTCCCAAGACCCCCTTTCTCTGCCTCCCATGCACCTGGATTACAGGCAGCTGTCCCACCTGTCAGGGCAGTTTTATGTGGTTTCTGGGAATCTGAACTCTAGCCTACATACATGGGTGACAAACAATGGCATATAGCCCCAGTCCCTTCCTCCTTTTCTTCCTCTTTTCCTCTTCTTCCTCCTCCTCTTCCTCTTCTTTTTCTTCACAGTTTTTTTCATTGGCTTAGAACTTGACAAGAAGGACATGCTGGCTAGCCAGCAAGCCCCAGGGAGCCTGGCACTTCTATTTTGCCTCCTCGGTGCTGGGGTAACAAGCACCAGGCTCTCACAGGGCAGTGGTGGCACATGCTTTTGATCCCAGCACTCGGGAGGCAGAGACAGGTAGATCTCTGAGTTTGAGGCCAGCCTGGTCTACAGAGCAAGTTCCAGGACAACCAGAGATACACAGAGAAACCCTGTCTCAAACCAAACCAAACCCAAACCCCAAACCAAAACCAAAACCAAAACCAAAAACAAAACCAAAACCAAAAACAAAAACAAAGAGAAAGAGAAAGAAAACAAGAGCAAGGTCCTCGTGTATGTAAAGTAAGTAGTCTCTCAGTGGAGCTAGTATCCCTCCCAGCCATAGACCACCCCATGAGATGAGCCTTGGACCAATCTTTGATGAGCTGATCAGAAAATGATTGTCTCATGAAACATACTTCAACAAATCCCGGCTGGAAGTCCTTGCCAATCTCTCTGTTTGGTAAGGCAGGGAGCTCAGAAAGAATTCTGTTCCTTGAAGCTTGAGCTTAAAATGCTGCAGGTGAGGGGGTGGGCAGCGTTAAAGGCTTCTACCTGTGAGCTATTTTTTTTCCTTGCTCCACATCGTCGTCCCCCACTCCCCACCTTCCCCAGACACATATAAACCCTTAGCCAACCCTTCTATTTGGCAAGAACCAGTTTTTAAAAGCATGACATTCCTCCTCTATAAAATCTGGGACCCCCCTCAGCCCACTGTGTGCAAAGCACTTAGCTAGGTGCTACACAAAGGTGTTGAGGCGGGGCGCACTCTTTGACGGCAGCCATAAAAGGAGCAGTGTGCTGGAGTCCTTTAGACCCCCAGAGAGACTTTAATGGAGCATGAAGGTGTTGCGGCCTATATCTCTGTCCACAGCATGCCCTGCCGGTCAGCACTTCATCTCTTGTCATCTCCCCAGTAGCTCAGTCGATGGCACAGTCTCCTCTTTGGTGGCAGACTTACAGTAGGTAGGTGGGAACCCGGAAACTGGCTCACAACCACAGTGGCTCGGCTGTTGTAACTTTCTTCTGCTCCGTCTACTTCTTAGTGTTAGCATGGTACTATCCTCTCATCCATCTGACTTTGTAAAGCTTTGTGGCCTCCATCCATTATCTTCCAGTCTCCCCTCCCCCCACTTAAATTATCAAGCAAAGCTGGGAATAGAACTCAAATAGAAATCATTTGCTGAAGAAATTTACAGGGGCTGGTGAGATGGCTCAGTGGGTAAGAGCACCCGACTGCTCTTCCGAAGGTCCAGAGTTCAAATCCCAGCAACCACATGGTGGCTCACAACCATCCGCAACGAGATCTGGCGCCCTCTTCAGGAGTGTCTGAAGACAGCTACAGTGTACTTACATATAATAAATAAATCTTTAAAAAAAAAAAAAAACCACAACATAAAAACCCCACACATTAAAAAAAAAAAAAAAAAAGAAATTTACAAATGCCCCCCAGGGAGTGAACTCCAGTCTTCAGGTCTGGCAGCAAGTGACTGCACCCTCTGAGCTATCTCTCTTGACTTGAGTGATTTTTTTTTCTCCCTGAGACAGGGTTTCTCTGTATAGCCCTGGCTGTCCTGGAACTCACTCTGTGGACCAGGCTGGCCTAGAATTCAGAAATCCGCCTGCCTCTGCCTCCCAAGTGCTGGGACTAAAGGCTTGCATCACTGTCACTGCCACCCGGCTCCATATTCATCTTTTAAATCAGCACTATGGGATAGTGACTCATTATCTTTTCATATAAGAAATATCTATTCAGAGCCTATTTAGATGGTTCAACATTTAAAAGCACTTGTTGCTCTTCCATAAGGACCTGGTTCAGTTCCCAGGACCATATGATGGTTAACTCCAGTTTCAGGGAGTCCTCTTTTTGGTTTCCTTGGGCACCAGGCATATACACAGTACATATACATACATGCAGGCAAACACATAAACACCAAACATAAGCATCTTTAAAAATATATCATTCAGTTCTTTCTTTCTTTTTAAATTTTTTATTAGATATTTTCTTCATTTACATTTCAAATGCTATCCCAAAAGTTATCATTCAGTTCTTAATTGCAAGGCAGGGTCCTTCCTGCTAAGTGGGGAGTACAAGGTAAATCAGAGCTTGGTCTGTGCCCACAGGGTGTCTGCTGCCAAGTGACAGAATATGAAATACACACACACACACACACACACACACACACACACACACACATAAATGAACAAACAAATGCAGTTTAAATGATGGTTGTGTTTTCTTTCGCTTTGTTTTCCAGAGTCATTGTATCTGCTCCAAACACTTGATCCTCTGGCCACAGCTTTCCTAGTCCTGGGCTCACAGAGTGTGTGATGGTAGCTGACATCTTGTTTACTCTTTGGGGAGCCTCCATACTCTTTTCACAGGAGTGGCACCACTCACAGCCACAGCAGTTAAAACACTCATCTCCAGGATTTTAGTGGTAGCTGCTAGGCTTGCCCAGGAGGGACTTCTAATGTGAGGATGGACGCCCAGGCTGCTCATCCAGCCTGCTCTTCTAACTACTCAGCGAAGCTCAGTAACTGAGAACTCCATTATTTTACTGCTTTGTAATACTCTTGGACTTGTGATCTTCTACAAAGACTGTGAATCCACACATCAGGTAATGTTCAGGGGTCTGTGGCTTTGAAGATCACCCCATAGCACCACAGCCTGATGGCTACAGGCGTGTTCTCTTGTTGTGTCAGGCCACCACTCGAATTTAGGAAACTAGTTTCTTGGTTTTGTAAAAACAAACAGACAAACAAACAAACAGATACAAAAGAAGAATAAATTTAAATATATCCTACAACTTTACTCCAGATTTCAGTGTGCAAGTGCATGCATGTTCATGTGTGTATTGTATGTGTACGTATACACGTATGTATGTATATGTGTACGTATGCACGTATGTATATGTGTATACACCTATGTGTGTATATGTGTATACACGTATGTATGTATATGTGTATACACGTATGTATGTATATGGTTGATGTTGGGCATCTTCTTCAGTTCCTCCCCCACCCCACCCCTGCATGCATGTAAGTAAGTGCATGTGTCCTGGTGCCCCTGGAGGCCGGAAAATGTCACTGTTTTCCCAGAACTGAAGTTACAGAGGGTCCCTCCAACCGTGGGTGCTGGGAATTGAACGAGGTCCGCTGTAGGAAGTAAGTGGTTTTAACTGCTGAGCCATCTCTCCTGCCCCTTCATCTTATGTGTTGGAGACAGGGTCTCTTGCAGAGCGTGGAGCGCATTGATTTTGATGGATTGGCTCACCAGTGAGCCCCAGGACCCACCATTCTGCTCCCCCCATTGCTTGGGTTACAGAGAGTCACTGCTGTGTCTCAAACTGCTGCTGAGAATCTGCGTTCAGGTCTCCATGGCTCTGCAGCAAGCACTTTACCCATGGAGCCACTTCCCATCAATGGCTTTGTTCAGGATATGAAAGTAAGAGGGGTGTAAGCCACTGGTTCAATAAGCATCGTCCTCCAAGGGAAAAACCCTAGGAGGCTTCACACCTTATCCTAAGCCCTTCAGCATCACAAAGGCACTAAACAAAGAGCTTTTTAGAGCCATCTCCAAGTCAATCAGATTTGACTATTAGAAATAAACTTTTCCTTTCCTTTCCTTTCCTTTCCTTTCCTTTCCTTTCCTTTCCTTTCCTTTCCTTTCCTTTCCTTTCCTTTCCTTTCCTTTCCTTTCTTTTTTTCTTTTTCTTTTTTTTTTTGAATGAAGCCTGCCTGAAAGGACGAAGGTTTGTCATTATTGGGACTGTCTGCTTACTAAACAGTAATGGAGGCGATTACTTACTTACAGAGCTAGGTAGCGGGTGCTTCCCCCACACACTAGGATTCCCTGCAGCCCACTGGCATTTCCTCCTTTACATTAATTAAATACATTAGGTTTGAGAGCTTCAGTAACTTGTTAATAAAATATTGAAACCTGAACTTGAGTGTATTAGAAACCCCAAACCAGGCTTTACCACTGTGGCATGGTCTAGTGTATGTAACATACACTTATGGATGGAGATTACAGATCATTCCAAGAGCTGGATCGTAACCTCTTAAATAGCTACGGATCTTAGTACATGATGCAAGAGTTATAATAATGTGAGAGCAATGCTTGAGGAGATGAGTGCTGTGTTATTCAGAGAAATATGCTATCAATTCTCAAGCCATCTGAATAGGGATTTTTTTTTTTTTTTGGTTTTTCGAGACAGGGTTTCTCTGTGTAGCCCTGGCTGTCCTGGAACTCGCTCTGTAGACCAGGCTGGCCTTGAACTCAGAAATCCTCCTGCCTCTGCCTCCCAAGTGCTGGGATTAAAGGCGTGCGCCACCACGCCCGGCTTTGTTTTGTTTTTTAATTACTTATTTATTTTATGTATATGAGCACCCTGTTGCTGTCTTCAGACATACCAGAAGATGGCATCAGATCCCCTTACAGATGGTTGTGAGCCACCATGAGGTTGCTGGGAATTGAACTCAGGACCAGTGGAAAAGCAGTCAGTACTCTTAACCACTGAGTCATCTCTTGAGCCTCTGTCTGTCTTGTTTTTAAGTAGACAAAAGAGACTAGGGATAGAGGTCAACTGGTAGAGACTTGCCCAGCATGTCCCCAATTGCAGAATAAACATGGAATGGTGGTTTCACAGCCCTTGGAAAGTGAAAGCAGGAAGATCAGGAGTTCAAGGCTGGTCTCTGCTACATAAGACCCTGTCTCAAGAAGTTAAAAAAAAAAAATAAAATAAAATAAAATAAAAGGAGAGGTAGCTAAACAGTTAAGAACATATACAGCTTTTATGGAGGACTGAGTTTGGTTCACATTACCCACTACAGGAGGCTCACAACTACATGTAAATCCAGCTCTAGGGTGTCTGCCACCCTCTTCTGGCCTCCATGGGCACCTACGTTCTCAAGCACAAAACTACACAAAGTATGCATTGAGTAATGCATACTTGAAAATAAAAAGTAAATCTTAGAAATGATACAAAATAGAAAAGGCAAGTGAGTTGAGGTACATGGCTCAATGGTAGAGTGCTTGCCTGGCAAAAAAAGGGGCCTTAGGTTCAAACTCTAGTACAGAAAAAAACACTTAAGAAGAAAAGAGAAGTTTAAAGGCAGATTCTATACCCGAAACAGGTAAAACTTGAGAATTACAAAACATGAAGCCTGACTCCTAGTTATCAATTATTAATGGGTGACCTTAGCTAACTCTATTTCTTTAAATTAAATAGGAGATATTACTAATAAGAACATCTGTGCTGGTTAGTATGTCAACTTGGCACAAGCTAGAGTCATTTGGGAGAGGGGAACTTAATTGGATAAATGTCCCCGTAATACTTGAATGTGGTTCATGCTCTTAACTAAGGATTGATGCAGTGTCTCTGTGGGCGGTGCCACTCATGCGTTTGGTGGTCCTGGATGCTGTATTAAACAAACAAACCACACACACACACACAGACACACACAGACACACACACACAGACACACACACACACAGACACACACACACAGACACACACACATAGAGACACACACACACTACTCTCTCTCTCTCTCTCTCTTTCTCTCTCTCTCTCTCTCTTACCAGCCAGGAAATGGTACTCCTCAATGATCTCTACTTCCTGCCTCCAGGTTCCTGCTCTGACTTCCCTCAGTGATGGATTGTTGGCTGTGAGATAAAATAAACTCTTTGCTCCCAACTTCTCTATTAACCTCACAGGTTCATCATGGGAGGCCAAGAAGTACATATGAAAACTTTTGAGCAGACCACAAATGTTATACATGGTCAGAGGAAGTCTCCTCCTGTCCAGTGTGGTGCAGTAAATACACGGGCAACTTGGTTCAGCATGGTGTTTAAGGAACATCATCTTTCTTCATTTTGTTTCCATGCAAATCCTGTTCCTCAAAGCAGCACCATGTCCCAAGTCATTAAAGACCCCTCCCTGGCTGTAACTGAATAAGAACATCTTATTAACACATCTTATCCAGGAAACAGAAACACTTGGGGTCTTTTGGGACTAAGAAGCCCAGAGGGAGAAGAAAGTAATCATATAATAGAGAAAAATCTAGCCAGTGTGGGAATGCTGGCTCAAACCTATGCCAGCCAGTCTGGACAGCATAGGAGTGAGGCCCATGTTTGTCTGGATTGCAAATGAGATCCCATTTCAAAACAACCCAAACAAAAATGTAATTTAAAAGGCAATAGTTCCATATGTCATTTTTCTTTCTATTCGAATTTATATTCTGAGGTTTAGAAATTGTCCAAACTCATCTAAATTATAAGGCAAATTCGGACGCAACAGAGCCAAGGGTATGTTGTTTTACACGGGGTTAAAATGAAATTGCAAAGTAGACTGACTTTTCTTTAAGTACATTTTAGAGTAAGTAGTGCGGGAGTCCTAAAGGCTTTCCAAAACCACTCTCCCCTCTCTCACTCCCACCCTCCTCCCCGCATGCAATCAGGAGGATTCCTGGAACTTGCTAAAGGCAGTTAGTGACAAAAGCTAGATTTCCGTCAGCGGCTTTAATTAAAGTTAGCTTTTAGCCTGTGCCCTCGTCATGTGCCAAAGATTTAGATCGGGATTAGCAAACGCTAATCCACGTGTAAAGGCTCTGTAGGCTCCATACGGTAGCCTCCCCCCCCTCCCCCGTTAGCCCGCCCTCTTTAAATGTACATATCGACTCCTCTGGGTTATCCTTAATTAATTTCAAGAGCTGTGAACAAATTCCCATCGTTGGTGTCTTCTTTCATCAGCCTAACTTTTAAGCAGGTAACCCACCAAAGTCTGGCCTCGCACAGCAAGCCCTGGATAGCCCCTGGTCTCGCTTCTACTCTCTCTACTTTCTGCGTTTAGTTCTCATACATTAAAAACTTAATTAGCTTGAAGCAGTGTTAAAACGTCTCCCCCCCCCCAAAGTAACTGCTAATTTTAGGGCTCTCTAAGATGATTTTGAAGCCAGGGCTGGATCTGATGAGACCAGAGAAGATAAGAACAGTCTCCAAATGTGGGTGGTAGTTGGGGGGTGGGGGTTGTCGCCATAGGATGCCTCCGGGGGCGCTGACAAGCCTCAGAAGTGGGAACTGGGTTTCCCTGAACAGGGCCTGGGCGGGTGAGCAAGGCAGGGGGATGGGCAGGGGGCCATCAGGGGAGAAGTCTCCGGCCTTTCCACATCTCTCAACACCATCCCTCCACCCCAACCCCCTCCTCCGTGCAGAATCTTCAACTGGCCCGCAGGAGGGAGAAGGGCCCCGGGGGGCTGGCCGCGGCCAGGAGGATTGGCCTTTGTGGCCCGGTGGCCGGTCGTGGCGCGCAGGCCGAGGGGCGGGGGCTTGACCCCCAGGTGCATTGTCCAGCGGGGCCCTCCCCCTGTCCCCGGGGTCGCCCAGGCGATCTCAGCGTGTCCCTCCGCCAGCAGCGCCGACCTCGCCGTGCGGGGCCCAGGGGCCAGATGTAGAAAGTAGTCCCCGGCCGGCCAGGCTGTCCACTGCGCCGCCCTCTACAGCCTCCCTCCGCCCCCGGCTGGACGCGGCGCGCGTGGTCCCCGCGGCCTGGCGCACTCGCGGGACTCCGCGCGCCTGCAAGCGGCGCGTCGCCTTCCTACGCCGGAGCAGCGGGTTGCAGCAGGAGCTGCGGGTCCAGGAGAGCAGCGGGAGCAGCGGGCGCGGGCGAACAGCCCGGGAGCATGCCCGCGCAGCCCCGCTGAATGGCGCCTCCCGTGCGCCCGGGGATGCTGCCCCTGCTGCTGTTGCTGCTACTGCCGCCGCTCGGCTCGGTTCCAGGTGGGCGCGCTTCCCATGCGAGTGTGCGCGACCGTGCGCGGGGAGGGGGACGGGCAGGGATGCCCCGGGTGGTGGGGCCGGCTAGGGTTCTCTCCGGATGCGCTCTCTGAGCGTTCCGAGGCCGAGGCCGAGTCTCCCTGGATTCGCTGACCACTAGCCCTGCTCATGCCATTGTCCGAGCTGCGGCCAGCTGGGGGCTCCGCGCTGCCTCCCCGGCCGCGGCCGCACGTGGTTTTATTTATATTGTTTCCTGAGTGGCAGCCTCTCCACGCAGGGGGGCGCCGCGGTTGCGCGCCGTTTCCAGGGTTTGCAGTGGGGTTCCTCCAGGACCCTCGGTGGCCAAGCGGAGCGCCCCACGTTTTCGAAGCTCCAAACTGAGCAAGAAGATGGGAGGATGAAATTGCAAAGAGAAAGTTGTATGGCCCATTTATGCCCCAAGAGAGGCAGGGAGAAAGGTGTCTGAATAGAACTTACTTTCTGTATGTAGGTCTTTGGGGTCCCGGCTAGAGGACCCTGAAACCTCTAGATTAACCTTGCACAAACTTGCATAAATTTATTTATTTTCCTTTCTGCAGTCTTGGTTTCTTCAAGGACAGGAAAAAGTAAAGTGAATATTAGGGAAAGGAGGGTCTTTGATGAGAGGGGCTTGAGTTATTCATTTGTAAGTTATCCTCACTGGTCTCTTCTCTTCCTCCTTCTCCTTCTCCCCTTCTTCCCCCTCCTCCTTCTCTTCTTTTCTTTCTTTCTTTTCTTTCGTATATTTTTTTTTCCCCTGGAAGAGTTAGTTTCAGTTAGCAAGAGAAAGGATCAAAGTGGGATGCGGCTCAGAAACACAATGGGCGTCTTCCGGAGTGGTGCATGCTGCACGGGGCTGTTGGGGTAGCTGCCTAAGGCAGACCTTACGGGAAGTCTGGAGCCCCAGACTCTGAGGTTTTCAGGATCTATCTTGATCAGAAACAGATAAATCATTACTGGGTATTTGTAATCAGGGCCTCGAACTGACCAGAAGAAATGTTTAAAAAAAAAAATCTCCCACCAAGACCCCTAATTTTTTGTTGGCTCAAATCAACAAGCGTTTGTTCTGATAGCAGGAGTGCTTTATTCTGGGGGACCTGGGGCTTGTGTATGCTTGGATAAAGCATTTCCTCTGCTCTGATAAAAATGTGTATTGGTTGATTAAGCAATCTCCTATCCCTCTTAGACAGTAAGGACCAATTAGTCACGCATTTTTTTTTCCAACAGTTGGTAGCACTAAAAAAGTGAAATAAAGGTTTCCTAATCCGATCACCCACTGAGTACAAGCGGCAAGTTACCAACTTTTCAAAGTCTATTGTGTGCCCTTTAAATACCTAGCTGGCTTGGCAGAAATGAAGTAAATGGATTTCTTTTAAGGAGTGGAGACAGCATCCCTGCTGTAAAAGGGCAGATAGGAAAAAAAAATGCAAACTTGTAATTTGTCACAAAAGATAAACGTACTTCCCAAAGGAGTAGGTGCCGGGTTTCCCAAAAACCCTTCAGGAGACAAGGAAATAAACTTGCTTGTTCACAGAGTTGGAGTTTTGCTAATGATTTCTTGTAAAATTAGACTTTTATGACTTAACCCTGTTCAAGATCTTTTTGACAAGCTTGTAAAGTAGCAAACAGCCTGTGATGTTCTGATGATTTTGGGTCTCTGGCGAGAAACCTGAGAACCAAATTTTTAGGCTGCATAGAGGGTATTAGAATCTTGCCATGTTTTGAGTTGTTGGAAGGGTCAGTGGTTATTAGGGTCCTTGGAAGTTGACCGTTATGGCTGGAGAAACTGCCTTCTACCAGGAAGATGTGTTTTACAGTGGTGTGCTAAATGATTTTCTACCTGTAGTTCTGGATATACCTCTTTCTCCTTTTTTTTTTCCCCTTTTCAGGAGTGTGGAGCTTTAGCGAACTGTTTTTCATGAAAGAACCACAGGATGCAACAGTCACAAGGAAAGACCCAGTCGTTTTAGATTGCCAGGCACACGGAGAAGGTCCCATTAAAGTCACATGGTTGAAAAATGGAGCAAAGTTGTCTGAAAATAAACGGATCCAGGTTCTATCTAACGGCTCTCTATACATCAGTGAGGTGGAAGGCAGGAGGGGAGAGCAATCGGATGAAGGATTTTATCAGTGCTTGGCAGTGAACAAATATGGGGCCATTCTTAGTCAGAAAGCTCATCTGACATTGTCAAGTAAGTGCTGAAATTCTTCTTGGTGGTTAACGGTTTTCATTGTTGGAATATATTTTCCTAAATTGACTTACAAATAGCACTAAAATCATGCATACATTAAGAATTTTACCAGAGAGGATGCTAGCTGGCGCTAAGGGATGCATGCAGAGAAATCTATGTATGTAAACTCCACAGGTTGGGAAGCAAACTCAAATCCGACTTTGGACACAGCGTGAAAGAAAACCTGAGTAGGCGGGCCTAGCCACATGGCAGACGTTGCTCACTGTAGGAATTACATGAAGAAGTTTGGCCAGTGCAAACAGAGCCGTTGTAAAATTTTTAATCTTTTAGAGATCACTGAGTGGAAACAACCACAAATAAATCTTTCTGCTGTGTGGCTGGCTCTTGAGTGCTAACTCTCTCTTACAGCCCATCCTTCCATCTCAGACTGCCCTGAGATCACCCATGTTGCTTTGTGATTGCAAGAGAGGGCATTGGTTAGTGACTCTTGAGCCTTTGAAGTAGTTCTAGTTTTTTTCCATCTGAGAGGGAAAGAGATTATGGCTGTTTCTGTCCCAGGCCTAATGGAATTAGATCAGAAATGCTCTTGTTTTTTTTTTGTTGTTGTTGTTGTTTTGTAACTTTTAAATTTTTCACTCATTTTTATTTCACATGCACTGGTGTTTTGCCTGAATGCATGTCGGTAGGTATAAGGGTGTCAGATCTCCTGAAACTGGAGTTAGAGACAATTGTAAGCTGTCATGTGGGTGCTGGGAATTGAACCTGGATCCTCTGGAAGAGCAGCCAACGCTCCTAACCGCTGAGCCATCTCTCCAGCCCCAAGACCTGCTCATTTCGTATTCCAGTTGTCATAAAGTTTGTGATTTACGGATTTTCTTTATATTGACGTCATCTGAGCAAACCGTCCGTGTAATTGATCCTCTGGATGGTGGTTGACTTGGCAACTGCTTTGGGTGTGAGGATGGATTTAGGCCAGGAAAGGGAACTCCTCCAGGTCACCACCTCTTCAGGTGACTAAGCAGTATTCAGCGAACTGAGCTGATGGCAAGAGTGTTACCGTCCAGCTATGCTGTTAACCCAGGAAGGTCAGATGCTACACTGTACACACGCTGACCTGTCTATAAAGCACAGGACAGGAAGAGTGTGTTCTTGAGATAACCACGTAGGCTTTAGGGAGTGGTCTGTCCAAGGTCTACACAGCAGAAGCTTGGAAGGTAGCTTCAGAGATCCCTGGTGATTTTAACTACAGCTCACTGGCATGTTTCTGCTGCGCTTAGGGAAGTCCTTGGTGTAATTTATGCAGTGATGATGCAAGCAGAGAGATGTTTGTGTTGATTACGCTGGCAGATTAGAGATGCTTCCAAACTTAGGCCAATCTCCACCCCTATCAAAGAACATAAAGGTGAAAAGATTTCTGATAAACTCCACCCCACCCCGCTGATTTCCTTTGGTTCTGGTCCCTGGTCAGTAATCTTTCTTTCCTTGAGTACTGGTTTCACTGGATAAATCCACTTTGAGGAAAATTTGCATTTTAGCCTTGTGACTGTTCGCCTGTACCTTGTCTAATGGGCAATCACTGTGGGTTTTTTGCATCTCCATCTTTCCAGATTCGTGCAATCATTTTTTTTTTTCATTTTAATTTTGTCATGTCAAGGAACTGTAGCTTAGGCCATTTTTGTGGGGAAGTGGGTGATGGGGGTGAGTAGACAGAGGACTTCAAAGACAGACGTTTAACAGGGCCACCCTTGTTTTCAGGACCTCCTGAGACTGAACCCCATAGCTCACCCAGCTTTCTGACTCCATAAATAAAATCAGAAATGAAGCAAATATTAGGACCAGGGTCTGGGTTTGTGGCATAGTGTTGGAGCGTGTGTTTGGCATGTATGAGTGTCTAGGTTCCAAACCCCCAAACCAAATCCAAAATAAAAAATTCAAACCAATCATACAAAAAGCTTTTTACCATTTTGAGTATCTTCACATTTTTTATCTTTAACACTTTTATTAATAATACTTAGATATTAATCACTTTGAGAAGTGTTATGGGGAAGTAGATGGCCTAATCTTCATATTATAAATATAAGAACTTTGCATTGGAAAGTCGGGTGTGGTACATACCTGTGACCCCATCCTGTAGAAAGCTGAGGAGGGAGGGTCGTGAGTTAGTTCTAGGCCAGTTTGGACTGCATATCAAGATCCTGTTTTAGAAGTGTTTATTTGCTCACTGATCCATCTCACAGGACCTCACAAACAAACAAAACTCCCCAGATTGAATGTTTAGAACATCTCTTGCTTTGGTTGGGGACTGTTACAGGAGAAATTTTGTAGCGTCGCTGTTACGGATTTCAAACAAGAAGCACACAAGATATTTAAATTTAGATTTCTCTTTAAAAATAAGATGGCTCCCAGTGGGGCTGGTGAGATGGCTCAGTGGGTAAGAGCACCCGACTGCTCTTCCGAAGGTCTAGAGTTCAAATCCCAGCAACCACATGGTGGCTCACAACCATCCGTAACGATATCTGGCGACCTCTTCTGGAGTGTCTGAAGACAGCTACAGTGTACTTACATATAATAAATAAATCTTTAAAAAAAAAAAAAAAAAAAAAAAAAAAAAAAAGATGGCTCCCAGTGATCCTGGATTCCTAGTTTTGATGTTTGAGAAGCAGCGTCTTGTGACAGGGGCTCTAATCACTCTTCCTGTGCAGATGTTATCGTGAGCAGGAAGAGCTGAGGAGTATTAAGTGGGTATTGTGTGTGTGTGTGTGTGTGTGTGTATATGTGTGTGTAGCTAGTTCTTACCCTTACGGATAACACCAGGGCACCATGTTCTTTTTGTTTTCTTAGGGATGTTATGAGCGAATGCATCTTTTGGTTTAGCCGTAGTAGCCATCTGTAATCTAAAACTTTAATCTGTGACACTCTTAACGTTTTTGTTTTTTAGTTTGTTTTTGTTTTTTTGTTTATTTTGTTTTTTTTTTTTTAACCCACAGGCTGAGTCTTAGTTTCTGAATTTAGCAGGCTAGAATCCGGAAAGTTGCACTCTGGGCCAGAATTCCATTATTCATGTGTAAATTAGGAATGGGCAGGGTTAAAAGGTTAGCCGCTGGCCAGGGTGAGGTTTACCCTGTGATAAAGAGCAGATGACCCTCATTCATTGGCCCCCGCTTTCATGTGGCTCTTCTGCAAAGTTGCTTATTGCCATGAATTGTTCTTGAGGAATGCAGAAACTCGAAAGCGAGCTGGCCCTTCCTTAAGTGTCACTGTGGGACCTTATCTCCCCAGCACATCGGCTCAGGGCTCTTCCCCAGGGCCTGGAGGCTTGGCTTTCCGCTTGTTCACCCAAGCACAAAAGAATGCGTCTAGCTTAGTTTTGCTAAGGCATCCCTTTTTAAAAAGGAAAACATAGGGTTAACATAATATATAGCTTTTTCTAAAAAAGTAATCCTTTGTATCGATAGCCATCTCATGGGCCCCCTTTTTACATTTTCATGTAATTAGAAAAGAGGGGGGAGTGGTGTGGGGAGGCCCCCCTAGTTGCATAGACTAGTCATATATGTAATAATCAGAACATTAAAGCATGGTCTACGAATGTGAACGCATTACATTTTAGTACATCAAAATTTCACCTACTTGAGTGCTAAGTCTTCCATATATAAACACTGTGATTAAAATATTTTAGGAATACCAAGTAACCAGAGAGCTGTATTGATGTTCCTTGCCTCCTTAATGCTGGTGTAAGATAAATCTCAGAGGAAAGCGTTAGTGCGCTAAAACAGTCTCATATTTCAACAAGTGTAAATTAAGATAAGGGAAGTAAAGGAGGAGGCGGGCGTGTTCTGTGATGTGTAAAAGTCTGGCCCTCAGTGCGGACTGAACAGGAAGCTGTCTGTTTGTTTCCCTTCCATAAAAGGTGGAACTCAAAGCCTCTGGCTGGGAGGGAGACAGCACAAATTCGGCCTATGTTTTAGGGTTTTCATGATTTTTTAATTTTTTTTTTTTAAAAACTTGGGCAAAGGCTTAAAACCTGTAATGGAATTCCTTTACCTTCAGATTTTTTTTTTAAACCCTTTGAGATTAATTTTAGCCTCAGTGAAGTTGTTCAGGTGAGCGGTTTTAGAACTTTAAAGTGACTGGGCTCAGTGCTGTTGGTAGGACATATTGTTTTTCCCCCGAGGAAGACACTACTGCTTCAATGTAAGATGAAGGTCTTAGCATTTTTATTTTGTGGGTGTCGGTTTCTGCCTTAAAGAGTCCTTTATGAATTGTTACCCAAACTTTATTTTGAAATATAAAGGACGTTTAAAGTATTTAAAATAATGTTTGAGAAAAGGGAATGGCGTGGCATATGAAAAGAGAAGAAGGATATAAAAACACAGCTCAGATATTTGGATTTTACCAGAGATCCTGGACCCAAAACTGGTACAGTTTTCCTGCAGTGTCCTTGTTACAGTGAGGTTTTGACTTTGAGGCCAGACTCCTTTCTGTGAGACACCCAGAAACTTAAAGCCACCTGTTCCCGTTGAGCAGCACTAACCTGGAATGGATGTTGGAGAAAATAAGAGAATAGCATAGGTATTTAGAGAGACCGACCTGTCCGCCTGTCCAATAAAGCTTCCTTACTGCCTCCTGATACTCTAGAAGAGAGAGAGAGTGGTTTGAACAAATCTGTTTAAGTCCTGCCAGATGTCCAGGATGCACGAAGTCAACTTAGTAAAAGCTACAGATATACCTCGTTCTGCAGGCTTCTCCAGTGAGGCTTGGCTCTGAGGCGCTCCCCAGGAAGGTCTGGGGATCAGGGCCCTGATAATCTCTGGGTCAGAGAACCAGTTTTTCCTCCTTTGCATGGGATTCTCTTCTCATTTTATGCCACTTGTAACATTATCTCCCTCTTTTCAAAGTTGGTGGATTGTTTTTTTAAGCAAAGCAGCCTCCATCAAGGGGGTAGAGTTCTCCTTTCTTGAAGACACACACACACATGCATACACACACATGCATATACACACTTGCACACACACAGATACACACACACAGACACACACATACACACACCACATGAATGTGTGTATTATTTCTGCCCATTTTAAAATAAAACCTCCAAAGGGTCCTGGGTCCATCCCCTTTTAGTCAACTGTCTCTGACTGCCTCTGAGATTCTGAAGAAAAGCCTTCACAGCCAGGGGTTGTTGGTACGACCCTGGGGAATCCATGCTCCCATATTTAAACTGCTGGGCCTTTGAGGAAGCTCATAACAATTTAAGAGATTAACAGAAAACTAGTCTTTTAAGCAAAGCTTTGGGTTTAGTGTGTATTTCAGTCAGGGAATCTAATGTATTTGACGTTGCCTCTGTGACAGCCATAGGTTTTTTTTTTTTTTGGTTTTTTGAGACAGGGTTTCTCTGTGCAGTCCTGGCTGTCCTGGAACTCACTCTGTAGACCAGGCTGGCCTCGAACTCAGAAATCCACCTGCCTCTGCCTCCCAAGTGCTGGGATTAAAGGCGTGCGCCACCACTGCCCGGCTAGGTTTTTTTTTTTAATGTTCTGATTATTACATATATGACTATGCTATGCAACTAGGGAGGGGCCTCCCCACACCTCTCCCCCCTCTTTTCTAATTACATGAAAATGTAAAAAGGGGGCCTATGAGATGGCTATCAATACAAAGGATTACTTTTTTTAATTGGATATTTTATTTATTTACATTTTAAATGTTAACCTCTTTCCTGGTTTCCCTTCCAGAAACCTACTATTCCATCCCCTACCCCCCCCCCCCCCCCCCCGCTTCTATGAGGAATTCCCCTACACTGGGGCATCGAGCCTTCACAGGACCAAGGGGACAGCCATATATATTTTTTTAAAGATTATTTATTTATTTATTTATTTATTTATTATATGTAAGTACACTGTATCTGTCTTCAGACCTCCAGAAGAGGGCATCAAATTTTGTTACGGATGGTTGTGAGCCACCATGTGGTTGCTGGGATTTGAACTCAGGACCTTCGGAAGAGCAGTCGGCACTCTTAACCACTGAGCCATCTCACCAGCTCCGACAGCCATATTTTTAATTACAGTTTGGAGATCTTTATCTTATAGTCAGGGGTGCGCAGCTGGAATCGTTGCTTTTAGCTCGTAAACTGATGGAGGCTTACTTGTGAAACAGTCAGCCACGTTGAGTCATAATTTCTTAAAAAAAAAAGATATCTTTATTTTTATTTTATGTCTATTTGTGAGTGCCTGCCTGCATACATATGTACCACATACATGCACGGTACCTCCGGATACTGCAGGACCCCCTGAAACTGGAGGGTGTTCCAGACAGTTGTGGGCATCTTGGTGTGGGTGCTGGAAACTGAGCTGTGGTCCCCTATAAGAGTAGCAAGTGCTCTTAACTGTTGCGTCATCCCTCCAGCTCCAATGCTTGAATTTCCTAAAAACAACTTGGATGACTTAGTTAAAAAAAAAATCCTTTTTTTCTAAAAATGTCTCAAGTAAGTCTATTTTACAACTTTGAGTTTAAATTGTATTGCCCCTTCATTTTTTTTTTTTTTTTTTTGGTTTTTCGAGACAGGGTTTCTCTGTATAGTCCTGGCTGTCCTGGAACTCACTTTGTAGACCAGGCTGGCCTCGAACTCAGAAATCCGCCTGCCTCTGCCTCCCAAGTGCTGGGATTAAAGGCGTGCGCCACCACGCCCGGCTTTGCCCCTTCATTTTAAAGTATCTTTAAATTTATAACTTATACGTTGGTAAGTAAGAAAGGAAGCCAATACAGATAGATGCTTAGCCTGGCAGCTCAGCTTGAAGAGGGACATAGTTAATGGAGATGATGTGTAAAACAGGTAACAGAGCTCCACACTTCTCCAGTGCTGCGGAGGCAGGGCTGTGGTGCTGGGTGCTGGGGTGCTGGGGTGGAGTGAGATGCCAGTGGGTTGCACATGCCTGGGGGCCTGGCAGACATCTCTGACTCTACCCTTAAAATTTTCTTTCCTGACTTTTCCATACCTTAAGAAACCTCTGATTCTTAGAGACTGCTTTTGATGAACCTTAAAACGCCAAATTCTCACAGACTATGCAAAAGGCACGAATTTAAAATGTTTCTTTTGTTTGTTTGTTTGTTTGGTTTATGGAGGGGCTTGCCCTTCCAGAGTGTTTATAGATGTTTGACAGCTTCAGTGTTGGCAGCCGGGTAGATGAATTGGTTAGATGAATCAGTCACTGTGGGGAATCTGGGCACTGCCCAGGACCCTGGTTTCTCACTGGTGTCCTCTGGTTAGTGTGTGACGTGTGATAAAGAGAATTTCTGTAAAAGCTCACTTGATGAAGCTGCAGTCATGCTTTGTGTCACGAGTGCTTTTTCATACATTTCTGTGTGCCATGTGTGTGTCTGGTGTCTGTGGAGCCCAGAAGAAGGTGTTAAATCTTCTGAATACTTTACAGGTGGTCGTGAGGTGCCATGTGGGTGGTGGGAGTTGAACCCAGGTCCTCGACTTAGCCATCTCTCCAACCCCTTATTGAAGTTATTTAAAATTTCTCTTTTGTGCTTTATATCGTATGTGTGTGTTTGTGTGTGTGTGTGTGTGTGTACATGTGTGAGCACAGAGGTGAGAGTCCAGAGGACACCTACCTCGATTGTTGTTTCCTTTTACTCCGAGTCCTGGGGATTAAACTCGGCTTGGTGGCAGGGCCCCTTTATCTGCTGAGCCATTTTACTGGCATTTGGTTTGGAGTTTTTAAGTAGTACTCAGACCATAGTAAAACTCAGAGACATAATTTCATTTGCGCCACCAACATGTCCCAGGCCTCAATAATTTGTTGAAAACAGGTTTTTCTGGTTGTGGGTACCATTTCTCAGAGTTCCTAAGCTTTAGCATAGTTGGCACTTTGGGCCAGATAACAGTCACTGTGGTACTATCTGCGGCCTTCCGTGTTGTATTCCAGCATCCCTGGCCTCTCAGTGACATCCAAAAAGCCCAGACACCCCTGTTTGAGGACCACTTCTGTGGATGGAAGAAAATGTCGACCCAAGAGAATCTCTTGGGACATTGTGCACATTGTGTGGCATTGATAGGCCGTAGAACATTGGCTATGTGGTAGCTGATGTTGGTGAATGGTGAATACAAGTCTCCATGTAAGTCAGCAGTACCCAGTATTCTTGTTTTGAGCAGAAGCCTTTTAACTTCTGTTAGTAAGGATGCAAGGATGGCAGCATCTTGGGGGCACCGGGGTCAAGTAAAGGGGAAGGGACTGAGCTTGACTGGTGGTTACCAGCACTCAAGGAAGTTTGCAGACAAAGTGGTTGTTTTTTTTGTTTTTGATTTTGGCTTTTTCGAGACAGGGTTTCTCTGTATAGTCCTGGCTGTCCTGGAACTCACTTTGTAGACCAGGCTGTCCTCGAACTCAGAAATCGACCTGCCTCTGTCTCCCAAGTGCTGGGATTAAAGGCGTGCACTACCACCCGCTAAAGTTGTTGTTTTTAAAATAATTGTTTTAGATTACTTATTAGTGGCAGGAAAGGAATCTGGTAGATTTCAGTCTTCATCTTTCTCAAGATGGTGGTGGTGTCTGTGTATATATGTATGTTATATGCTGAATATACATGTTCATATGTGTGCCTGTGAGTATATGAGTTTATGGAGGTCATTATCTAGTATGTTCTTCAGCCTCTTCCCATCTGTTTTTCTGGATGTGGAGACTCATTGAACCTGGAGCTCATTAGCTCAGGAGTATGGCTGGCCATGAGCCCCAGAGATCCTCCTGTCTCTGTCTCCCTGGTTCTGGGTTACAGTGCACGCTCTTGTGCCTGGCTTTTATATGAGTGTGGGAGATTTGAACTTGGGTCCTCATATTTGTGCAATAGACACTTTACCCACTGAGCCACCATCTCTCCAGCCCTAAATATATACTTGATGAGAGTTTGTTCAACCCCATTTTAACAGCACCATAAATCCTTGGACTTTGCTCATGGGAGATTTAAAGCCAAATACAGATAATTTAGATACTTGTATTCTATTTATCTATGTTTATTTTTGTGGTACCAGGGATTAAACCTAGAGCCTTCCATGGCAAGGATACACTTTATCAACTGAGAGGTCTCCCCAGCTAGGCTAGCACCATTTGTTTATGATTTATTTTTATTTTATGTGTCTGAGTGTTTGCCTGCATATATGTACGCCATGTGTGTGCAGGGCCCTTTAAGGCCAGATGAGGGTGTTAGATCATCTAGAATTGTAGTTGTGGGCAGTTGTGAGCTGCCCAGGTCCTCTGCAAGAGCAGCAAGTGCTCTTAACCACCGAGTCATCACGCCAGCCTCTATTGATAAGACTCTAGGGAAGTGTGTTATTATTCTGTCTGGGACTGTTCAATTCTATGTGGGTATGGTGCTTCGAGAGCTTGCACATGTGAGATACAGTTTTATAAATATTGATGGTAAATTCTGATGTGTATTGATTTAACATTTCATCTTATTTATTTTTTTTTTATTTTATTTTTTTTCCAGACAGGGTTTCTCTGTATAGTCCTGGCTGTCCTGGAACTCACTCTGTAGACCAGGCTGGCCTCAAACTCATAAATCTGCCTGCCTCTGCCCCCCAAGTGCTGGGATTAAAGGCATGTGCCACCACTGGCGGGCTCATCTTATTTTTGATTCCATGTTTTAAAAGTATAGTTAAGACTTTCTCTTGAGCTTTGTAAATATATTTGTGTAGAAATAGATTATACCGCTGTCCTCAGTTTCTATTAATAATGATGAGGTTTAATCTTTCCCAGGTTTCAGTCTGAGTTAGTGTGAGACTCTTTAATTGGGTTTACAGTAATTCAGATTAAAATATTGACCTTGAAGTGGATTTAGAATAGGAAAAAATGCTTTGATGTTAGCAGTGCCACTAAAAAAGGAAAAACAAACAAACAAACAAACAAATAAAAAACCCCAAAACCAGGAGGCACAGCTTTCCTTAATATATTTTGCCAGCTGCTGTTTTCTGAATAAGTAGAATGAACTTTTAAAAAATTGTGTGTGTGTGCGCGTATGTGTGTGTATGTATATGTGTGTGTGTGTGCATGTGTGCATACGTGGAAGTCAGTTCTTTCCTGCCACCACGTGGGTCTGAGCTAAAACTCAGGTTGCCAGGCTTGGTAGCAGGTGCCTTTACCCCCTGAGTTTTCTGTGTTCCCAGAAAAGTTACATTCATGTTCTAAATTGGCGATTAAAAAAAAAGAAAACTTTTGATTAGATTTATTCATTATGGTTTGTGTGTAAAGGCATGTGTGTGTCATGGTGTAGATCATAGGACAACTTGCAAGAGCTGGTTCTCTTGTTCTACCCTGTGGGTCCTGGGGATTGAACTCAGGTCTCCAGGCTTGGCAGCGAGTGTCTTTACCCACTGCGCCATCTCACCAGCCCATTTAGTAATGTTTTTAATGTAATTTTAGTTGAGGAACTACTTGGACTAAAGGTGTGTGATGGCCAAAAGTGTTTTTGAAGTTATCCGAGTGAAAGGAAATGACTCTTTTTAAAATTTTAATATATTTTAAATTTTAAGTTTCTATTTATATGTACAAATGCTTTGCCTGCATGTGCCTCCTTGTGTGGAAATGGTTTTTTCATATTCAAGGAGTTATCAAGTCCACACTATAGGAAAGGGGCTATTACAGAAGGGACACTGAAATTAAAGATAATCTCCTATTATTTTGTATGTATCTGTGGTGTGTGTATGTGTGTGGAGGGCAGCAGTTGTATGTATCTGTGGTGTGTGTATGTGTGTGGAGGGCAGCAGTTGTATGTATCTGTGGTGTGTGTATGTGTGTGGAGGGCAGCAGTTGTATGCATCTGTGGTGTGTGTATGTGTGTGGAGGGCAGCAGTTGTATGCATCTGTGGTGTGTGTATGTGTGTGGAGGGCAGCAGTTGTATGTATCTGTGGTGCATGTATGTGTGTGGAGGGCAGCAGTTGTATGTATCTGTGGTGCGTGTATGTGTGTGGAGGGCAGCAGTTGTATGTATCTGTGGTGCGTGTATGTGTGTGGAGGGCAGCAGTTGTATGTATCTGTGGTGCGTGTATGTGTGTGGAGGGCAGCAGTTGTATGTATCTGTGGTGCGTGTATGTGTGTGGAGGGCAGCAGTTGTATGTATCTGTGGTGTGTGTATGTGTGTGGAGTGCAGTTGTATGTATCTGTGGTGTGTGTATGTGTGTGGAGGGCAGCAGTTGTATGTATCTGTGGTGTGTGTATGTGTGTGGAGGGCAGCAGTTGTATGTATCTGTGGTGTGTGTATGTGTGTGGAGGGCAGCAGTTGTATGTATCTGTGGTGTGTGTACGTATGTGGAGGGCAGCAGTTGTATGTATCTGTGGTGTGTGTATGTATGTGGAGGGCAGCAGTTGTATGTATCATCTGTGGTGTGTGTATGTATGTGGAGGGCAGTAGTTAGTGCCAGGCATTTTTGACTATTCTTCCACTTGTAAATTGAGGCAGAGTCTCTCATTTGAGCCTGCAAATAAAGCAATTAAATAATTATTTACAATGTTAGACTAAAACAGGGAGGCTCAGATGAAAACTGCCAGGGCTGGAGAGATGGGTCAGTGGTTAGCCACTCACTGCCCTTCAGAGGACCCTGGTTTTATTCCCAACACTGGTCTCTGGCAGCAAAGAACCACCTGTAACTCCAGCCTCAGGATATTGTGATACCCTCACACATGCACGTGTGCATACATACAAACACATATACACGTTCTCATAAAAATATTAACAAAATAAGTGAAACACAAGTGACATGCATGTTTGTGTGGGTTTGGGAACTGTCTCATGTCCTTGCTTTTCCGTCTGCCAGACTCCCTGTAGAACAGTTGTGACACCTGAAGCTTGTGATTGAGGTAGTGTGGCTGCCAGATGGCCCTAGGTCACCTGTCTCTGCCTCCCATGTGCTGGGATTACAGGTGGATTGCCACCCTCCCCAATGTTTTTGTGGTGCTGAGGCTCTGAGCTCTGCATCTCACTCTTGCACCATGGCGGGTTACTTTTTTTTTTTTTTTTTGTCAATTTGACACAAGTTAGAGTCATCTGGGAAGAGGGAGCCTTAAGTAAGAGGGATGTCTCTTTCAGATTGCCTCCTGGCAAGTCTGCAGGGCACTTCTGGATTAATGATTGATGTGAGAGGGTCCTGTCCACGCAGGTGGTGCCACCCCTGGGCAGGTGGTCCTGGGTTTTATAAGAAAGCAGTCTGAGCAAGCCAGGAGGAGCAAGCAAATGAGCAGCACCCCCTCCATGGCCTCTGCTTTGGTTCCTATATTGAGTTCCTTCCCCCGACTTCTTTCCGTGATAGAGATCTAAGCGTTGTAAGAGGAAATAAGCCTCTTTCTCCTCAAGTTGGTTTTCGTCAGTGGTTTAGCACAGTAACAGCAAGCTAACTAGGACACAGCCCGGGTGCTGGTGATTTTGGTGTGAGTGACGTGTTAAATGGCGTATCATCAGCTGAGATAGAGAATATAGGGAGAAGGTCATGAATTTGCCTTGGGAAATGTTAGTGTTAAGTGTCTAGCATGGCTTGCATTGAAAAGCAGGTGGGAGTCTGCTGAAGTGGCCTGCAAGCTACAGAGATGCTCTCGCCTGTTCACCCCGAGGGTCGTGGGATTACAGGTACTTCTGCCCACAGCTGGCTCCTTGTGGGTTCCAAGGATTTGAACTCTGGTCCATATGCTGGTGTGGCATGCATTTTACTGACTGAGCAGTGAGTGCCTCAGCTCTGCCGTAGAAAAGGCAAAACCAATACTAAGATTTAGGAAAGTAGCACTTTTGATATTTTTAGACAAATCGTTTATGGCAGTGGTTCTCAACCTTCCTAACACGTCAGCTTTTTAATGTAGTTCTTCATGTCCCGGAGACCCCCAGCCATAACATTATTTTGTTGCTACTTCATAACTGTCATTTTGCTACTGTTATGGATCGTAGTAGTGGATATCTGATATGTGACCCCTCCAAAGGGGTTACAACCCAGTTTGAGAACCTCTGCTCTATGGGCATATATGGGCTCATAAAGGGAGCAAGGCTGGCCAGTGCAGTATAGTTCTGCCTGGGGGAGCCACGCTGTTTAAAATCAATGGTGGTGGAGTGTGTGAAGCCACCACCGTGAATGCAAGGAAAGAACCTTTTTGAGCCATTCAGTTACTTTGTTTCACTCGGCATCAGAGGTTAAGCTGAGCCATGGCTGTGGTAGGACATTTGTCTGTATGCAACACACTATTGCTACAAAGACTACTGCTGGAGAGAGGACTCAGTCGGTGGTTAAGAGCACTGGCTGCTCCTTCAAAACATCTTGTTGGTTCCCAGGACCCACAGGGCAGCTCATGACCCATCTGTAACCCATTCTCCAGTTCTAGAGAATCCAACACCCACTTTTGGCTTTTGTGGGCACAGGCTTACATGTCGGTGAGGTGCACATATGCAGAAAATAATAAAATCTAGAAAACAAAAACATATACCCCAAAGATTTTAGTGTAAAAGTGTCTGTTTATTAAGCCAGTTTGCTGTTTGTGAAATTTTTTTATAAGAAGAAATTTGAGTCAAGAGAGACATATTGTTTTTTTTTTTTTTTTATAGAACAGCAGACACCTTTATTACACTATGCATGAGGCTCATTTGCCTTTCCGGGCTTTGATCTTCCGAAGATAGAACTCCAGCTCCTTGCCTTCGAGCACATAGCCGTCTGCTCTGCCACACTGGCCTGGTCTTGAGGCAATACAGGCTAGAAGCTTGCCCTGCTGGAACTGCTCCTCCAGGAGACTGCTGATTTTGGCATTCTTTTTCCTTTCGTCGTATTTCTTTTGAATTTTCTTTGATCGTTTTTTGTTTAAAATCTCTTCCTCCTCAGGAGTCAGATTGGCCCCCTTCTTGCGGCCCAGGGGCAGTGCATAGTGGGACTCGTACCACTGTCTGTACGGCGTGTTGTCAATAAGCACGATGCAATTCTTCACCAGGGTCTTGGTGCGGACAAGCTCGTTGTTGGATGCATTGTAGACAACATCAATGATCCTTGTTTTGCGAATACAACACTCAGAGCCCCAGGAAAAGTTCCCCACATCCAATCTCAGGGCGCGGTACTTCTTATTGCCTCCTCGAACTCGGACTGTGTGTATGCGGCAAGGGCCAATCTTCGTGTTGGCAGCGGGCCGTCCCAGCTCATACTTCCGCTTCTTGTGGTAGGGTTTTCGCTTACCCCCGGTCTTGCGGCGCTTGTGCCAATTGTCCCGAGAGATGCCCATCGCTCGGCGCTGGCTGGAAAGAGGAAGCGCAAAGCTTCACGGTCCGGTTTCTCGAGAGACATATTGTTACAGTTACACTGTTATATTTAAAAAGACCCAGTGAAAAGTTTAGTAAACAATTGCATAGACTTTTTTCAAGTTGTATCTAAGAGAGAAAACAGTGTAGCCGGCATGCTACAGAGATGCTCTTGTCTAGTCACCCCAAAGGGACTGGAATTACAGGTGCTAATAACCAAGCTGGCTTTCTGTGAGTTCCATAGATTTGAACTCTGGTCCATATGGTGGTGTGGCATGCCTTTTACCAACAGAGCAGTGCCTCAGCCCTGCCTTGAACCTACTTCTTAAGTGACTAGATACTTTTCTATGTATGAGAGTGAAATTACACTTTTTATTTGTTTTTTTTCGAGACAGGGTTTCTCTGTGTAGAGCCCTAGCTGTCCTGGAACTCACTTTGTAGACCAGGCTGGCCTCGAACTCAGAAATCCGCCTCCCTCTGCCTCCCAAGTGCTGGGATTAAAGGCATGCACCACCATGCCTGGCTGAAATGATGCTTTTTTTTGTTTTGTTTTTTTTTTTGTTTTTTGTTTTGTTTTTTGTTTTGTTTGTTTTTTAATGTAATATAGGGAAAACAAACTTAACAAAACAGCATTGGTCTCACAAAGTGACTGAATAGCACAGGGCTCTGGAGGTGCATTGTGTCCCACTCCATAATAATTGATGGCATTAAATGAAATGATTGATTTCTGCTTCGTTATTGACATGCATTTATGAGCAGCTGCTTTGACACCTTAGCAGAATGTCAAAGGTCGTACCTCTCTTTCTTTGGGAGAATGAGAGCTTTCAGATGGCTGATCCCAGCGACTGCACCCTGGACCTCCCCACCTCTTCTGTCTTGCATAGAATTGTTGTGGACTGACGGTTGAAATAAACATCTCATAAATCAGCAGGAGAGAGCCTTTCTTCCTATGGCTTCTCAGAATGTCTGGGGATCAGCAGCATCCAGCCCGAGATAATGCTATGCTAGCTTTGGATTTTGAAAAACAAAAAACTCTGAATAGGAATGGTCACTTAGAATGTGCCAGCCTGGGTCAAATGTGATTGCATTGGTATTGCCGTATTTTATTTAAAGCAATCTTCTTAAAATATGTTAGAACATGTAACCTATGTTAAACATATAGCCCCCCCAAACTCCCCGTTTTCCCATAAAAGCCAAATATCTGTGACATGGGCTGGAATGGGTAGGAGTTAGGGGTTGGATGCTGTTGTCTGAATATCATATCAATTATGTTGTTTCAGTGGCTGGATTTTCTATTTTAAAAAAGGATTTAAATATTTTGTGTTTATGTGACAGAGTGTATGTTTGAAGGTCAGGGGACAACTTCCAGGGCCCAGTTCTCTGCTTCCACCTAGTGAGTTCTGGAGTGGGAACTGACATCCCTGGATGTGGTGGGAGCTCCCCTTACTGGCCAGCACCATTGCCTATGCCCCCTACCACCTGAGGTTTTGCTTTTCAGAATGTTTTGGTATCCAACAGACATAGCCACAGGTTTTATTTGTTTGTTTTATGTATGTGAGTACACTGTCACTGTTTTCAGACACATCAGAAGAGAGCATCAGATCCCATTACAGATGGTTGTGAGCCACCATGTGGTTGCTGGGATTTGAACTCAGGACCTCTGGAAGAGCAGTCAATGCTCTTAACCGCTGAGCCATTTCTCCAGCCCTATTTGTTTGTTTTATAGTATAGCCACTATACTACTTTGTATCTAATAATGTCAGACATAAATTCTGTTGTATAGTGAAGAATTTTGTGTTTGCTCTGTGTGTGTGTGTTTTGTATGTGTACACGCGTATATCTGAGCAAAGTTTTGAATCTCCTGATGGCACCTTGAGTTTTAGTCGTCAGAGTGCTATGACAATCGATAGGCTGCTCACTTTTACATATGTATATATACTTTTGTTATGTAGCTGCCTGAAAAGGATGCTTTTGTGCTTACTCTATGGTGAGTTGTAAGAGTTTTTCATAACCAAAACGTGACTGCTTGATAGTCATGTGAACGTTTGGAATTGAATCACCCAGGAGGCTGTGTGGATTCAGGGCCAGGGTGGTCAGCAGGGTGAGAGTTGTCTAAAAACCTAATACACGTAGGAACAGGGTGGAGAAAGGGCTGTAATTGACTTTCTCATTCTCTCCAACCCAAGGCTCCTTGGGTGTGTTCTACTTCCTCTTCCTTTCTTCCTCCACCTTTTTCTACCTTCCTCTCTTTCCTTTCTGCTTCTCTTTGTTTCCCCTTCTCCTTCTTTCTCCCTCAGCCTTCCTTCCTGGCTTCTTCCTCTTTCTTCCCTTTTAACCATTCCTTCCTTGTCTTCCTTCCTCCCAGAGTGCTTAGATCTGCTGGTGTTACAATTTCTCTGTAGGCCTAGAAGTCAGGATTCCCCCTCTGTGGCCAGTGACTCACAGCCTGCGACTCTTTTACAGCTGAGTGCTGACTCTGCCACTGGTCAAGGCTTTTTTATGACTCTAATTCTCCCCGCCCAACCTCCAACCCCCACTGGCAGCACCCCACAGTCCTGCCTCTGCAGCAGCTACCAGCAATGGCCACTTTTAGCTGCTTACTATCTCTGCCACCACTGTTTGCAAAAGAGGACCACTGAGAGAGGCCTTTTATTGAATCGGTGTTGGGACACCAGACAGGCAGCCATCTCACCAAGAGAGCCAAATGCCCTGCTTGTGCATCCAAACAAGGGGGTCTGTGCCAGTTATAGCAGACCCCTTATGCAAATGAGGTTTGTGTTTACACCAATCACAGCATGGTTCCCTGTGTACCAGTCACAGTCTATTGGGCTAGCCTCGGGGGACTTGTATTCTCTCTAGCCTAGGTAGAAATATTTGCAGGATCATCTAGAGTTCTCTAGAGCTTATGATAGCAAAAATCTTATATGCTCTGTTTGACGTGGTAATAGCTGGGGCTACACCTTCATAGCTGGAACAAGGTATTCACAGACTGTTCAGAATAGCTGTTTCTTTTCTTTTCTTTCTTTCTTTCTTTCTTTCTTTCTTTCTTTCTTTCTTTCTTTCTTTCTTTCTTTCTTTCTTTCTTTTTTTTTTTTTTTGGTTTTTCGAGACAGGGTTTCTCTGTATAGCCCTGGCTGTCCTGGAACTCACTCTGTAGACCAGGCTGGCCTCGAACTCAGAAATCTGCCTGCCTCTGCCTCCGATAGCTGTTTCTGAACAGTATACTGGGTTGGCTGTTCCACTGACAGTCATTTTGATTAGGACAACCCAGGCATTGAGGAGGAGTCTGACAGTGTCCATCCCTTAACGCCTAGCAGAAAATGAACATCCAAAAAGGCTGATAATAAGAATTTGCTGGCACTAACAGTGAGTTTTACAATTTTTAAGTGCTTACCAGGACTGGAGAGAGGGCCAGCAGTTAAGAACCCTGATTGCTCTTCTAGAGGTCCTGACTTCAATTCCCGGCAACCACATGGTGGCTCACAACCATCTGTAATGGGGATCTGATGCTCTCTTCTGGTGTGTCTGAAGACAGCAACAGTGTACTCACATACATAAAATAAATAAATAAATAAATCTTAAAAGTGCTTACCACCTGCCCAATTCCCATGGAGACTGTTTGGAGGGCATGTGTGTGTGTGTGTGTGTGTGTGTGTGTGTGTGTGTGATTCCCCTGTGTAGTCTGAACCTTTCAGCACTTAACTTGAAGATAGTTCCTATGCTGTGAAGTTACTACAGAATCCTATTAAAATCTTCTTGGTGTTTTGAGACCTGTGTAGTGCTTCCTCCCCACCTCCTCAAGCTGAAGGCTAACCTCCTGTTAAGTCTTCGGGATTCAGTAGAGAAGGAAATGGTTCTATGCCAGGCAGAGGAACTAATCTGTCATTTATTCTTAAGCACATGATGGTGTATTAGAGAAAAGCTAGCTTGAGGATATTTGAATAGTAACAAGTTGGAATATTGTGATTAATTAATTTCTTTAATATTTATTTATTGTTTCATTATATTTGTGCGGGTGGGTTTGCGCATGTGCAAGTGCACATCCCCACAGAGTCCAGAAGAAAGCGTTAGACCCCATAGAACTGGAGTTGAACCCGGTAAACTGAACAGATCTTCTTTCAAAGCAATAAATTCAATTGCTGAGCCATCTTTCTAGCCCCAACTAATATAAAAGGTTCCTTGGAGAGTCTGATTTTTCAGTACAAACTTACAAACAAAGGGCAACTGATTTTCAAAGAGAATGTCGTACTCTGTCTACACTGTAGCTTTTGTATCTTTATCTGAGGGAGCGGTTAGGGGGATGAGTTAATGTGACCAGGTTTTAGGAGCCTGGCTGGCTTGGCTGTATCTTCTCCAACTGGTGTAAGTTGAGAAGTAAGTGGTTATGGGAATGCTTCATCACAAAATCTCCCTCTGAACTCTTCTGCATTGGAATTGGTGATTAGCAACAGGGCGAGGGAGGAGCAGCTGCAGTCCTGGCTGAGTCTGCCCCTGCTCTTTGGCTTAAAGGTTGGCCTTCTCGTGTTGAAGCTGGTGTTTCATTTGTTCCTCACTGACCTTCCATGCTCAGGACTGTTTGGATGTGATCCTCCATCCTCCCTTGGACCCTGGATGCTGTGATCCCAAATCAAAGGCCTTTATCTCCTCTGCAGGGAAGGAGGATTAAGAACTTCCTGCTGCCTTTTCAAACACTGCAGGGCTTGTGTGGGGCCTGGTGTGGGTCTGAGGTCACCTATAAAGGCTTCAGATGCCCTCCGGTCCCCTGTCAAGTCAGAACTCTTGCTTTTAGGAAAGGGGGTCAGGCAGCTTTCCATTAACAGAATTCCTGAGAGTTTAATGCCTCTGTTTATAAAGTCAGTGAATCAATCAACCTACAGTGGGGATTATCTCAGGAAAATGTTCTTGTTTTGAAGGCAAATGCAAAATATCCCGATTAACTTGGATATTCAGGTTGGTTTTCTTTGGGGTTTACTCATCAAGCAGGAAACAAAGGGTCAGCACTGAGATCTCTAGGTGAAAGTTTGTTTCTGTGTGTAGCCTGTCATTGTAGTCTTTAACACCATGTCCACACATTGTAGTCTCTTCTTTCTCCAGACCCCCTACTGAGAATTACATTCACTGAGAATTACAGTCTAATTGTTTAGCACTTTAAATTTTTATTCCAGGGCAGAGGTTTGTGTGCATGTGTGTGCAGTTGTGCATGTGTGTGTGAGCTAGTGTGTGTGGAAGCTAGAGATCAAGCTGTAGGTCTCCCCCAGTCACTTTCCACATTATCTTTTGAGACAAGATCTCTCACTGAACCCAGAGCTCCCTAACTCAGCTAGAGTTGCTGGCTCGTGAGCACCCATGTCCATTTCCCTAGCACTGGAGCATCCAATGTGCCTGGCTTTTACGCAGTGATGGGCAGCAACTTAGATCATATTTGTACAATAAGCACTTTGTTGACTGAGCATCTCAACATCTCCTGTTCTTCTGATTTTTCTGCTTCTGCTGTCTTGAGCAGTTCGCTCCATGCTTTCATGTGACTATGGGCTATGGGCTCTGTCTACTGCCAGCATGTGGCCATTGGGAATTATGCTTTTTGGTCCTCCAGCTCTTGGACTCAGTGCCCGTCATAGATCAGATGGAAACTACTGGAGTTATAGACAGTGGTGAGCTGCCACGTGGTACTGGGAATTGTACCTGGTCACTCTGAAAAGGCAGCCAGTGCTCTACAGTGTATTGGTAGTGGCATCGCCTTTGGAAAGTCTGCAGATTCTGCTGCTCTTTCGGTTCACAACTGTGGAGGCACAGTGGTGTCTTGTCAGTTCAGGAATCAATCAATCAATCAATCAATCAATCAATCAATCAAATCTGTCTTTCTCTCTCATTGTTGGTTGTTCTTTTGCTTTGCTTTGTTAACAAAACTCTAGCTGGGCGGTGGTGGCACATGCCTTTAATCCCAGCACTTGGGAGGCAGAGGCAGGCACAGGCGGATTTCTGAGTTCAAGGCCAGCCTGGTCTACAGAGTGAGTTCCAGGACAGCCAGAGCTATACAGAGAAACCCTGTCTCAAAAAAAAAAAAAAAAAAAAAACAAAACCCTAAACAAAAAAACAAAACAAAACAAAACAAAACAAAAACACCCCCCAGAACTCTAGTAAGAACACTCAGATTGGCACCTAAAATTCCTCCTTGAACCAGCTTGGCTTCATCTCTCTAGTGTTCCTGGGTCTATAACAAGAATACTTCCCAAGCAGTGCTGGGTTAAGACAACTTGCTTCATGGAGTAACCTTGTTTGTAGTTCCCACTCGGACCTGGACATTCCCCTCTTCACCCAGAACTTCAGTTGCTACTCCTGTGGCCGTGCGTTCCTCATGGAAAGTACGAAGTTTGCACTCATCACCCATTTCAATGAGTTTCTGACAACTGGGGGCTGGGAGGCAGATATGTAGTTTTGTCTTGGCATAGAAGAAGAAAAGGAGCTAGATCTGGTTATTAATCATTACTTTGTAAATTGAATATCATATGTAGGTTTAAAAAAAAAAAGGACAGGGTTTTACTATGTAGCTCTACCTGACCTGCTACTCACAGAGATCTTCCTGCCTCTGCCTTCAGTAGTGTTACTAAAGGTGTGCACCATCATATCTGGCTTGATATATTTTTCAATTTATGTAATAAAATTTAAAAGTTATATATTGTATATACATTGTAGATATATATTGTAGAACAGATATCTAGTTATATGAAAGAGAAAACCAGGTCTTCTATACTCTGAGGAAACTGTATTATATAATGTGAGAAGCCAAAACTGTTTATCTATCAGCCATCCATCCATCAACTATATCTGTCATCCACCCACCCACCATCCATCAGTCCATCATCCACTCGCCTATCCATCAGTATTATCTATCTATCCATTTTTCTATCCATGCATCCATGAATCTATGCATGCATATATGCGTCCATCCACTGCATATTATTTATCATCTATCTACCTAGCCATTTATCCATCTGTCCATCCATCCATCTACCCACCTATCTATCCACTATTATTTATCATCTATCCACTCATCTATTTATCATCCATCCACCCATCCATTCAGTCCATCATCTACTCACCACCATCCATCAGTATTATCATCTAGCTATCCATTCTCCTATCCATGCATCCATGCATCTATGCATGCATGCATGCATCCATCCATCCATCCATCCACTGTATATTATCATCTACCCACCCATCCATTTATCATCCATCCATCTATCCATCTGTAATATATTCATCTACCCATCATCCATCCATATACTCACCCATCCACCCATCAGTCATTCGTCTATCCATCACCTATCTATCTAAACAATACAGAACAACACTGTAAAATCATAAAGTAATGTAGTGCAACTCCCAAGTGTGTGTTTAAAGGCCTTGAGAATAGCTATTTCTGAAAGCAAAAAGAGTTCTAACCAGAGAGATTTCTGTTGTGAGTTTGAGATTCTTCTCATTTCTCCTTTCCATGTGGACAAAGTTGCTAAGTGACACGCTTGGTTACAAAAGCCTTGCTCTTTAATGCTTTCTTGAGTCTTCTGTCTGTTACTAGTGCACAGTGTAAAACTGTGTGGAATGTTCTTCCTGCACAGTTGAGCTATTAAGCAGAACTAATTCTTTATGGAATGACAACAAGGCCTAAGAAAGGCATCTCTTGGACTGAGCAGTATAAGGCAGTCGCTTGGCAAACTGCTGAAGGGCAGTGGTCTGGGAAAGACAAAGCAAGGGGATTATTTTTTCTCTTGCCCTGGAATTCATAGGAGCCACACAAGTTGGCCAGCTTTGAAGCTGGTTACTGTGGCTGACTGTGCATGTTTTTTTCTGTATGGTTTCCTGCTTGTTTTTGCCAGCAGAGGGGCCAGGGATAATCACTTGATAAATGCGTTAGCATGTGCCATACACTCTGTGACCACACTAGGCTGCTGGGAGACAGATAATATGAGAGGAGGGAAATCCCACTTGGGGATGCCTTTCAAAGAGAGATCAGATTTTACTGCCAAACTAACAGGATTCTGTTGGGATTATGGGAGTGCCATATGGAGACTGATTATGTGAGGTGAGTTTTTTCAGTGCTTTTGTTGATGTTGCTCAGGAATAAAGAGTAGTTGGAAAGATGGAAGGCGAAGCGAACAGTTATTACGGCTCTAGAGAAGGAAACTCAGAACACCGACGGTAATGTTACAGCAGTATAATGATTATACAAGATGTACCTGTGGTTTTCATTAAAAGTGTTTATGTGTGTAGGCATGGTGCATGTGTGTTGTGTGTGTGTGTGTGTGTGTGTGTGTGTGTGTGTGTGTGAAAGAGAGAGAGAGACAGAGAGAGAGAGACAGAGAGAGAGAGAGAAACAGAGAGAGAGAGACAGAGAGACAGAGAGACAGAGAGAGACAGAGAGAGAAATAGAAGCCCAAGTTTGATGTAAAGAGCTTTCTAGTTGCTACTGGTCCACATTATTCATTGGGACAGGCACTCTCAATTGAACCTAGACTTCACTGTTAAGGGCTGGTGTATCTGGCTAGCTTGCTCTGGGGATTTCACCTCTGCCTTCTTAGCACTGAAATTACAGATGTGCCACCATGCCCACCTGGCAGTGATGTGGATTCTAGGAATCTGACCTCTGGTGTCCAGGATTGATCAGCAAGCACTTTACCTATTGAATCATCACCCCAGTCCATACCTCCCTGTACTTTCCTTAAATGATACTGTGTGCATGCGTGCATGCGTGCATGCGTGCGTGTGCTCACATATGTGTGTGTGCATGCTAGGGCGTGTTCAAGAAGGTCAGAGGACAACTTTGTGGAGCAGGTTTTCCCCTTCCCCCTTCCATGGGTTTCAGGGTGGAACTTGGGTCATCTGGGGTTTGAGTGATTGTGTGCACTGAGCCATAGGCCCCTCCCTGTGATTTTCTCACTTCCTCCACTTAGTTTTATTGAATCGTGTGGTTTTTCTTGTCCCCAAGTCTTTCCTTAAATTTTAGTTAAGACAAAATTTGACATGGAGTCAGGTTCCATGGGCTGGTGGTCCTGGGTTCTATAAGAAAGCAGGTTGAGCAAACCAGGGGAAGCAAGCCAGTAAGCAGCACCCTCCTTGACCTCTCCATCAGCCCCTGCCTCCATGTTCTTGCTCTGTTTGAGTTCTTGTCCTGCCTTCCTTTAGTAATGAACAGCAATGTAGGCATGTAAGCCAAATAAACCCTTTCCTCCCCAACTTGATTTTGGTCATAGTGTTTCACAGTATGTAGAAACTCTAGAAGCAGTAGAAACTCTAATTAAACAGACATAAATGCATTTCTGGCCAGCAGGATAAATTTTGTTTAATGTATGCTTTCGTTTATGGTATTAAAGAGACAATTTTCATTTTAGCATCTTATGCTCCTCCAGATAATTATTATGCATGCATTATGTTATTTCTTGTATGTAATCTAAAGATAGATGATAGCTAGATCCCTATGTAGACTATATATAAAGATATAGAATAAATGGGTGAATGGATAGATTCATTGGTCAATAGATGAGTATATTTTAGTGAAGACAAAACTGAAAGAAATTGTATGCTAGGCCATGTTTTGTGTGTTTGTTGTGTATCTTTTAAATGCTTCTAGTGTCTGTTATGAGCTTATAGAACAGAGAAGCAAAGAATAGTTTCCATGATCTTGGGGCTATGAGAAGTATCTCTAGTTCTACACTGGAAATGGGGATAATTTCATAAAAGAGGGAAAAGTGGTCATCAGGACTCAGTTTTTATATCCATCTATCCATTTACTCACCCACCTACCCACCCATGCATCCATCCATCCACCCACCTACCCACCCATCCATCCATCCACCCACCCATTCATCAAACCACCCACTCACACACCCATGCATCCACTCATGCATCCACCCACCCACCCACCCACCCATCCATCATCCATCCATTAGTGTATTCATGTGTACATTTTATGTGTAGGTCAGAGAAGAACTTAAAGTCACTTTTATTCTACCAGATGAGTCCGAGAGATCAAATTCAGGTAGTTAGTCTTGAATACAAGCACCTTTACCCATTGAGTTATCTTGCTAGCCTAGGAGTCAGCTTTTAAAATCTGTATGTGTTGGGTATGGTAGTACACACCTGTGGTCCTTGAATTTAGGAGGAAGATGTAAGTGAATCTCTGAGTTCAAGACCAGCCTGGTCTACAGAGCAAATTCCAGGCCAACCAGGGCTACATAGTGAGACCCTGTCTCAAAACAAATGAAAAGAAAAAAACTGTGTGCTGTTATCTTGTTTACTACATAACTTTTTGTGCTTAAAAATGTGTGTCAAGAGGCTGGAGATATGGTGTGTGTGTGTGTTTTCACCTCTGTAAGAAATTACTGTGGCCGGAGAGATGGCTCAGCACTTAAGAGCACTTGCTTCACTTGCAGAGGACCGAAGTTTGGTGTCCTACATGGTTGTTCACAATCATCTGTCACTGCAGTTGCAGAAGATCTGTCACCTCCTCTGACCTGCACACATGCAGTGCACAGACATACACACAGGCAATTTAAAAACTTTCTGTTTGTTTGTTTGTTTGTTTGTTTGTTTGTTTGTTTTGAGACAGGGTTTCTCCATGTAGCTTTGGCTGTCCTGGAGCTCACTCTGTAGATCAGACTGGCCTCAAATTCACAGTGATCCGCCTGCTTCTGCCTCCTGAGTGCTGGAATTAAAGGTGTGCACCACAACCATCTGGAAAAATTTAAAAACTTTTAAGAAATTATTTTTAAAAATTTTAAAGAAGAAACTCCCAAAGCCATCTTCCAAAGTGACTACCAATTTATAGTCACACCAGTTTGCTTGGAAATTTCAGTTCTTAGATAAAACTTTATAATGGCATATGGCTTTTCATTCTGTTTGAGAAAAGGGCTGACCTGGGCTAAAGAAAGTGTTTGTGTGTGTGTGTGTGTGTTTGTGTTCATGTGTGTGCATATGTGAGAGTGTATACATGTGTGCATATGTGCATGCATGAGTGTGTGTGCACAAGTGTGTGTATTTGTGTGTGTGTGTGCATACGTGTATGTGTGAGTGTGTGTGCATGAATTTGTGTGCATGAATGCAGATGTCAGTGTGTATAGAGACAGATATTGACTTCAGATATCTTCTTTATCTGTCTCTATCTAATTTGTAGAGGCAGAGTCTCACAGAACCTAGCATTGGCTATTTTGTTTAGACTGGCTGCCTTACGAGCCTCCAGGATCTTCTGTCGGCGAGTCCCACATTAGGGTTACAGGTCTGGGCCTATAGCCATACCTTTTCATAGGATTGCTAGAGATCCAAACTCAGGCCTTCATATTTGCATAGCAAGTGCTTTACACACTGAGCCATTTCTCCAGTGTCCCGTACCCCCTACTTTTTTATATCTACTCTACAGTATTTTTTAACTCTTATTAAATTTGTCCTTTGATGGATATATATTTTAACATATAAATTTAGTTGTATATAAATTTATGTATGTATTTGGATATACATTTCTACATTTATAAATATATATTTAAAATTTATTTGGTTGCTGTCACCCTCACCCTCTCCTGTCTCCCTCCACCCCTGTCAAGCCTCCCCCAGAAGTCTTCCCGCATCCGTGCCATTTTTTTTTTTTCTGTGACCCATTGAGTTTAATGGGTTTGGAGATATCCTTAGAACCTCCTGGGCTCACAACTGAAGACAATGGTGCCCCTCCCCCTGAATTTATCAGTCCAGCAGGGAGGGATGGCACCCAGTGAGCCCTCTCAGTATATATGCTATGTACTTTATTCATGCTGGTCCCCTGCTCTGTGTCAGTCCAAAGTCCTTTAGACTGGTGACCACATCACAGTCTCCACCCTTTCTCTCAGGTGTCCCATCTGCTGTCCCAGTACGTTCTGTTCTATATGAGTTTGTGTACAGATTCTCACGTTTCTCTGCCTCTGCCTGTGCTAGGACGTATGCACACAGAATCAGGGTCCTAATAGCATTCACTGTGAAAAGACTACACTGGCTGTAGGTCATGTTTTCTCGTGCCCGCCAAGCATCCGGCTGTCGTGGTTAATGGGGAGCTGGCTCCTTCAAGCAGACTTTGGGCCGTGGATTGTTGTTGTATTTAAAGCACTCTGGCTTTTGGGCCCTTTGAAATCATTGCCTCTGCTTGTTCTTAGGCACTTTGCATATTTCAGGAGACAGATGTTGGAACAATGACACTTGTTCTTTTGTGGAGTATGCATTGGAAGCTTGCCAGAAGGTAGGAAGGCAGGGGACATGCCAGTAGAGGCCTCAGAGAGCCTGCTGCATCGGTTCCTGTGTATCGCTTAGAATAGGTTGAGGGTTAAAAGTCCTTTTTAATTTTTTTTTTAACATTTATTTTGTCTGTTGGGGGAACAAGTGTGTGCTCTGGTATATGTATGGAGACAGGGTTTCTCCCTGTAGCCCTGACTGTCCTAGAACTCACTTTGTAGACCAGGCTGGCCTCGAACTCAGAAATCCGCCTGCTTTTGCCTCCCAAGTATTGGGATTAAAGGCGTGGGCCACCACTGTCTGGCTTTTTTTTTTTTTTAATGGCTATAATTATAATAACTGTATCTAGAATAGCAGTCTCTATGAACTAAATAATATATTCTGTGGTACTATGGTACTACATTATAACCCCTTAAGAACTGATTTTATAGAACAGAGCGGTTTGCTCAGAGTTCGTGTGTGGAATGTGTCTGAGCTGTACTGTTCTCAGGGAGAAGAGGGAGACTTCCCTGAGCTTGAGAGAAAGATGGTGCAGTAAGTTAATTCAGGAAGCCTGTTAGATGCCTGTTGTGTGTACTGCTTATTTCTGGCAACAGACAGGCAGGGAGATATATTTTCTGAACTAGAAAAATATATAGTCTTGGTAAGAGATCAGGAACTAAAGAAGTTAAGAAAGTTAGACCATTCTTTTAAAAAATTTGTGTGTGTGTGTATGTGTGTGTGTGTGTGCACATGTGTGTGTTAATGTGCATTTGAATGTTGGTTTCTGTGGAGGCCACAAGCCGTTCCTGTAAGATCTCCCAGAGCTGGAGTTACAGGTGGTTATGAGCTGGCCCTACCTGTTTGCTTGGAGCCAAACCCAGCTCCTCTGCAAGAGCGGTACCTGCTCTTAACTACTGAGCCATCTCTCCTAACCCCATCTTGCCCAGCCTTAAAGCTATAATAACTTTGAAACTTATTCCTTGAGTGGTTTACACCTTCTGACCATTTCATGCTGTGATTAGACAATTCCCAGATATCTCTGACCGCTGAGCAGGCAGGCTCTCAGTACAAGGGCTTGCTAGGAACTGAGAAGTGATGGGGCCCAGTTTTTACTCTGTTTGGTTAGTAAAGCCTGCACTGTTGATTTGAAACACCATTGACATGGAAATAAACTAAGTTAATAGGAATAAAACTCAATAACAGATCTCCGAAGTTGTGGGTGTTAGAGAGTCAGAGTTAGAAATCTGAGGAGCAGCTGACAGATCCCCCATAGCTACTGATTGGAGGCTCAAAGATAGCGGGGGCTGGAAGCACTGGAAAGTGGCTGCTTGCTGCTACCTGTGTTCCTCTGGGACGAGTGGGGTAGTGGCGATTAGTGTAGTCCTTTCCCACCTGGACCTGGTGTTCAATCTGACCTGCAGTGCTAGAACCTGAAACTTGGTGCTGACATCCAGGGCTGGGCCTGGAGCTCGGTGCTGACCTGCAGTGCTAGGACCAGCTGTTTATAAACCATGCATCAACATCCCAACTGATATAAGTGTCAGAACACTTTATATGCACATTTTATCAGCAGCTTTTAAAAGTAACATTTTCTTATTAGACCGAGGAGAGCCTATACAGTTGCTATAAGTTACCAATTGAATTATTTAAAAAAATGATTTATTACAAATTATGTACCTATAATTTTTAATTTAAAAAAGCTCTTCCTCTTCCTCCTCCTCCTCTTTTTCTTCCTTTTCCTCCAATAGAATCTCTCTCAATATTCTTGGCTGTCCTCAAATTCAGAGAATCCACCTGTGTCTGCCCTACTAAGTGCTGAGATTTAAGGGCGTGCGGCCATGCCTAGCTTTTAAGATGCAGGAATGTCCTACTGACTTAATATGCAAGCTAATGTTGGCCCATCCACTTAATTGGTTGTACATTATTTCCAGTGTACAATCTCTTACTTCTGTGTTACTTTCTGATCCAGTAAAAGTTTGGGGACTGGTTTCATCTGAGCAACTTTTACAGCCCTGCCTGTAAATCATAGAAAATGATTAAGTGGGCAGATGAAGAGGAAGTCACAAATCAAATAGGCACTTACATTTATTGTGTTTGCAAGGTTGTTTTTGAGAATAGCGCATGTTTTGGGGGACCTTGTGTCTGGGCTGTTTTATAGAGCTCTGGCCTCTTAACAGCATTACTTTAAGGGCTCCTTGTGCGGCTCTTGGCTTGTTTAGCTGGACCATGAAGGGAGGTCAGGTTTCACGAGGAGGCCGTAGGCTTGTAAAGGCATACGTTTCTTGCAGAAACAAAGTCCACATCAGGAAGCAAGCTGAGGTTTGTGTGAGGATATTTAAATTTGTCACTTAAATAAAGAACAGAAAATGTGGGCAACAAAAAGATCCCGCTGTCAAGTCTTAGAAGGCTCCAACATACAGCGGAGGGCTTATTTACTTACTCAGCTTTAAACAACATTAAAAAATAAATAAATAAAACCCAGGGCCTGGGAGATGGCTCACAGAGCCAGCTCAGTGGTAAAAGTGCTTGCCATGCGGGAATGAGGACCAGAATTCAGATATCCAGAAACCCAAATTGATGCAGGGTTAGGGCAGCAGCCCGCCTGGAATTCCAACCCTGGGAGGAGGAACTATTCCCCAGGAATGGCTCGGGAAAGCCAAATCCTCAAGCTCAGAGTTTGATGGAGAGACCCTGCCTCAGGGACTGAGGTGGGAGAGTGAAGATGATTCCAGATGTCCGCCTCTGGCCTGCAGGTGCATGCGTGGATATATGTGCCCACACATGAAAAAATATGCACATACGCATGTATACATTATACACATAAGAAAAAGAGAAAAAAGAATAATCAAAATAGAACCAAGCTGGCTTCAAGCTTGTAATCCTCCTGCCTCCGTCTGGAGTGTGTGTCACAAGACCCGACCAGTTTTTGTTTTGTTTTGTTTTTTTAAAGATATATGGCTTATTAAATAAACTTTAAGGTAATTTAATTTACATTCTTTCCTCTGTAAAGATGAGGTAATAGCCTCAGTAAATGTCTGTAAACACAAGGTTTTATTTGTTTAGTTTTGCCATGGGGATAGGGTTTGGAAGGCTTGTGCATGCTGGGTAAGTACTCTACCACCGAACTGCATCATCGGCTCCAAGCAGAGGTTTTAAAGGCATCTCTCTGGTCAGAAACTCAGGGATTTGACACACAGTCTTAGCCAGCTAGAAAGCCAGTGCATTTTGGGCCTGTTCTGAGCAGTGCTACTCAGAAATACAGACTCTCCAGCTGTCATCTTCCATAAACACGTTGAGTAGCTCAGGCTTGCGAGAGAGTTCATATACAGTCTTGCTAACCACCAGGCTTCAGATCTCAGTGCCCACCTCTTAGCTAGCTGAATATTAGGATGACACAGCTATAAGAATTAAAGAAACTAGACTTGTATCCCACCCATAGAACAGAACCTAGCAGCAAACCGTATGTCAAGCTCTTGTGTCATAAAAGGCTTGAAACCTGTGTTGTGACATTCTATACTTCACCTCCCCAGCATTTATGGCCGTTTGAGCTACCAACTTGAACAGCAATTTAGTTAAATACCCCTGTCTACTCTGATTCCTGAGTGCAGCCCTCTTCGCTTTGTCCTTGGTTGGATTGTTGCCACCTCGAGAGCACCAGACACCAGATAAATATTTGTTGAATGAGTCGGTAAACTTAGGAGAGATCACTTTAGTCTAAAAGTTTGCTGAAATGAATAGGATTAAAATATGTTTCCAGTTAGAAGTCAGTGAATCTAGCCTGTTATTGTATAATTCAGAGCCAATCCTCATGGCTTGAGAGTGGATAGGTGAGTCATGTAATCATGTGAGCAGTAGGGTTGATGTTAATGTATGATTCATGGAAATTGGCTCCTTTGCATTATAATTTTGCAGAATATCTTTAAGAGCAGAGATATACTTTTGGGGGCAGGGTGGGAGTGGGTTTTATATTCAAACCCAAAAGTGTATAAAAGTGGATTTTATATTCAAACCATAGCAATGTGTGGAAAGCTTTATAGACTGGGTCCTAAGTGGGGCATTCTTTCTTAGCATGTATGAGACCCTGGGTTCAGTGCCCAGAGATGTTATATGTGCTGTTATATATTTTAAAATGACTGCTTTATTTGAGTTTGAAGTAATTGATGTCAAATTGGATCTTTCACCTCCACCAACTAGCCTGTTTACTGTACCCAGTCAAGAACACTTAAACATATATATCTGGCATTAAAAATTTCACCCTTTTCTTATACTGAACCAAGGATACATACATTCCATCTGTTCAGTAATTTAACTAACCAAAACTTATTTACTTTTTGTTTTGAGACAGGGTCTCACTATGTAACGCTGACTGTCCCAGAACTTATCATGTAGACCAGGCTAGCCTTGAGCTCACAAAAGATCGGCCCTGCCTCTGCCTCCCCAGCCCTGGGATTAAAGACAGTATTTATCTTTTAAAGTGTGCATATGTGGAGGGTGCCTCGGAGGCCTGAGATGTTGGCACTTAGGAGCCGCCTGGTACGGATGCTGGGAAGTGAACTAAGAGTCTTGATGGTGCATTGTGCTTTTAACCACTGAGTGCGATGATGCTCTCTGACAGCATTTTGAAGAATAACTTAACCTCATTCCAGAGTTTTGAAAGTAAATCCTGGGGCTGGAGAGATGGCCTAGTGGCTAAGAGCACTGACTGCACTTCTGAAGGTCCTGAGTTCAAATTCCAGCAACCACATGGTGGCTCACAACCATCCATAGTGAGATCTGATGCCCTCTTCTGGAGTGTCTGAAGACAGCTACAGTGTACTTACATATAATAGTGAATGAATCTTTGGGCCTGAGCGAGCAAGTTTGGAGCCTTCTGATGATATTTTGACTGCTATAGCCGTCTAAAGACCAGTAGCTGTCTACAGAAATAAGCAGTTAAGTCCAAGGCAGAATTTGGCTGCCTTCTGCCCTTTTGCCCTTTCCCATCTAATGGAGTCTAACCCCTGCTTCTTCCTATTTTCTTTCTAATTACTATTGATTAACTGTGAAGGCATGGTGAACTGGAGTCTCAGGATGGGAGTTAGTCCACCCTCAGGGTCCTGTCTTTGTGTCTTGGAAGGCTTGGCAGAGGGGAAGGTCACTTCGCTCCTGGTGTCTGGATTCCTTCACCGTGTAGAGCTCTAGACATTGGGGAAGGCTCCGTGGAGAAGAATCTGCTCTAGAAACATCAACATTTCAAGATTTATCTCCGCTTTGGAAATTCATGAGCTCAAACCAGCCTTCACGTTTCTCTACCTCTTGTTCCACACCCACACTGCTGTCCCGCCTTCCCCTGAGCATTCAGGATTCTGGTCCTCCGTTTTCCTTTAAACCTCACTCGGCTTGGGAGACTCCTCTTTTTGGTTCACCCTGAGGCATTGCTGGCTTCATCTTCAATATCTATAACGTTTTTCCTGTTCCTTCACATCCCGTGAACACAGGCTGCCGTCCTTTTCCTCTGTGCTTGTGTTATGTTGTCCTTCTTGCTTCAAATTGTATGTTCTTCCACTTTGGAATCCAACGGCGTTTTCCAAAGACAATCCACAGAGATAGTTTTAATCTGGATAGTTTGTCTTTATTATATTTTGAAAAAAATATTTTATTTTTAATTGCACGTGTGCGCGTGTGTGCGTGTGATAATGCATGTGTACTATAGAGTTACAAGCAGTTATGAGCGGCCTGGTGAGGGTTCCAGGAATCAAACTCAGATCCTCTGCCAGAGCAATACTTACTCTTAACTTCTGAGCACCAACGTCTCTACAGCCTTAGTTTGTCTTTAGTTTTCCTTCCCTCCTATATCCAGTAGAATCAGGTTTGTACTGTACTGTTGGGTGTGTGATTACATACCATTTTGGATAATGATTTTTCTTTCAGTTATTTCTTTATGTTTTCCCTCTAATAGATAGTTTCCTGAGACTACATTTGGAGTTTTAAAGTTCTAGGAAAAACAGACTCCCCGATTTGTGCCCCTTTCCTGTTTTCAAGTCATTCATTAAAGCATCTTTGTACACTTAAATTAGATTGGTATGAGCGGGAGTTCAGACCTGGTCTGAATGCGTCTCTGAGTGCTTATTCTAAAGCTGTCCAATTTTGTGCTAGCTATCTCTGCGTTTGAAGTCCATCCAGTGTCTACTGAGGTCCATGAAGGAGGAGTTGCTAGATTTTCATGCAAGATTTCCTCAACGCCGCCTGCAGTCATAACATGGGAATTTAATAGAACAGCCCTGCCTACAACCATGGACAGGTAAATGCAGCGATTCCGTTTGGATGTGACACACAAGCAAGGAGGACTTCATGGGGTGGGGTGAGAGGGTTGGGACAGGAGGAAACGTCAGAGATGGAAGACATGGTGGAGTTCCTTTTCATTTAGGGTGGCAATAATTGATTTCCTAAGACATTTCTACCGTGGGTAAAGAACCCCATCGCTGTGGCTGGAGTGATGGATCAGTGATTCAAAGCACTTGCTTCTCTTGCAGAGGGTCTGGGTTCAGTTCCTACACTAAAGCTCACAATGACCCCTTAACTCTAATTTCAAGAGGTTTGGTACTTCTGATCCGCTCCCAGCAGTGCAGACGTACGGTACATGAACACACATGCTCGCACACATGCACGAACACAGAAAATAAACCTTTAAAGGTTTGATTCCTGCCTGCTCTGAAGTACACAAAAGTCATTTGTTTTAATGGTAAAGCACTAAGATGGGAGGGGGGCCGATTTCAAAGTGTTTTACTAAAGGAAAAGAAAACTTCTAATTCAAGAATACCTTTACGGCGGGAGAGATGGCTCAGTGGTTAAGAGCAGTGACTGTGCTCCCAGAGGACCTGAATTCCCAGCACCCACATGGTGGCTCACAACCATCTGTAATGGGATCCGATGCCCTCTTCTGGGGTGTGTGAAGACAGAGACAGTGGACTCAAATAAATAAAATAAATCTTAAAAAAAAAAGAGTACCTTAAATCTTTTTTTGTTTGTTTTTGTTTTCGAGACACAAGTATTGTCTGTGTAGCCCTGGCTCTCCTGGAGCTTGCTCTCTATAGACCAGGCTGGCCTGGAACTCAGAGATTCATCTGCCTCAGTCTCCCTAGTGCTGAAATTAAAGGTGTGTGCCACTACTGCCCGGCCGGCCATTTATCAGTTTTTTATTGAACTCAAACACCATTTACTAATCTTCAGGTCAGGCAGCCTAAGGCAGTGCAGTGTAAAGATGCTCTCATTTGATACTTACATGCGGCTAAATTGTTATAAGGATTTGTTTTCCTTAATTAGGCCACTATTCTTCATGAAGGACAGAAAGCTTTGTATATTCAGTAAAAACACTGCAATTCATACCACACAGTGGTTTTGAATCTGAGCCTGGCTGTCTCAGATAGCATTCAGTGGTGCCGTGTTGTGGCAGCTAGTGTGTCCAGAAGTGAAGTCACATGCCGCTGCACAGATCAGCTCACCAGGAGCAGCTCACTGCATACTTCATATTGAGTTGACTTATTTTAAAAAATTATTTATTTATTTATGTATATGAGTACTCTGTAACTGTCTTCAGACACACCAGAAGAGGGCATCAGATCCCATTACAGATGGTTGTGAGCCACCATGTGGTTGCTGGGAATTGAACTCAGGACCTTTGGAAGAGCAGTCAGTGGTCTTAACTGATGAGCCATCTCTCCAGCCCCCTTGAGGGGACTTTTATTGTTGTACATGAGGACACGTTTTGCTTTTGCCAGTTTTTAATGACTCCATATATTCAGTTTTGTGTCATATGTAGGATTGTGACCTTGTTTCAGAGTCTGGGTCATGGAGAATACATAACTCTTAGGTTTAAAAAAAAAGTCAGGAGTTTGAGAATAACTCATACTAAGGTCTTTTCACTCTCAGCTAAATCAACAGAAGAATCTTAACAGGACCCTCTTTGAAAAATTAGCGTGCTGAATTTTCCAGACTGTGTGCTGCAGAATTATTTACATCTCAGAGACCTGTCATGACCCAAATGAAATAATAGAATCAAGCTAGTGTTTTTACTAGTGTTGTTTTTTCAGGGCTGGGGACTGTACCCAGGCCCTCCTACATGCCAGCTGGCGCTCACCACACCCCAGCAGAGGCTCATGTGTTAGAACGGTCTTCAAAAAGTGTTGTTTCTAACATGGTTAAAATGGTTGAATGTGTTCATTTCTGTCAGCATTTATATTTAACAACTATAAAGAACTACAGAAAGTTCAGTTACGTTTCTTGTTTCAACAGGGTGACTGCCCTGCCATCAGGAGTGTTGCAGATCTATGACGTTGGCCCGGAGGATGCTGGGAATTACCGCTGTGTTGCAGCTACTATAGCTCATAAGAGGAAAAGCATGGAGGCTTCGCTAACCATAGTTGCAGGTACCTCACTAAAGTGGTTATTTGTTTTCTCCCATTTTTATGAGAATTTTCATTGTTACATCTACTTTCCTTCTGGCTATAATAGCTCTCTGTCCATCAGTATTTTGATGATATTTAAATTTTTGTAATAGATTTGGTTTGGGTTTGGTGTTTTCAGACAGAGACTTCTCTGTACCCCATCCTAGCCTTGAACTTGTATCCCTCTTCTTTCTCCCACAGGGCTGGGATTACTGCCATGTCTGACTATTATCTATTTAGAACATTGAATGATTGCTTTATACGTTTTTCACTTTTTAAAAAAGATTTATTTATTTTATGCATGTGAGTACACTACACTGTCACTGCCTTCAGACATACCAGAAGAGGGCATCGGATCCCATTATAGATGGTTATGGGCTGCCATGTGGGTGCTGGGAATTGAACTCAGGACCTCTGGAAGAGCAGTCAGTGCTCTTATTCACTGAACCATCTCTCCAGCCCTTTACTTTTTTCTAAAGGCATATTTTAATTAGATATTTTCATTTACATTTCAAATGCAATCCCCAAAGCCCCCTATAACCCTACCCCCTGCCCTGCTCCCCAACCCACCCACTTCCACTTCCTGGCCCTGGCATTTCCCTGTACTGGGGCATATGATCTTTGCAAGACCAAGGGCCTCTCCTCCCATTGATGGCCAACTAGGCCATCCTCTGCTACATATGCAGCTAGAGACACGAGCTCTGGGGATACTGGTTAGTTCATATTGTTGTTCTTCCTATAGGGTTGCAGACCCCTTCAACTCCTTGGGTACTTTCTCTAGCTCCTTTATTAGGGGTCCTGTGTTCCATCCAATAGATGGATGTATTTGCCAGGCATTGGCTTAGCCTCACAAGAGAGAGCTATGTCAGGGTCCTGCCAGTAACCTCTCACCCATATTCCTAGAAGTGAATATGGAAGAAACACTCCTTCACTTTTGTATTTAAAAGCACAAAATACAGAAAGGGACAGAAAGCACAAAATACAGAAAGGGATAGCCAATAAAGCTGTTTATGATATGATTCTCCTCCACTTAGCTGCTAACGGATATGCATTTGGAGGTGCTGTGTGATATACTTTTCCTGGGGAGACACATGCACCCCAAATAGGGATCCCACTACAGACCAAAGTACCAATACCACCAAAGTCCAGCTCGGTGAACCAATGAGTTTTATTGGGGTTGCTTCTAGGAATATGGGTGAGAGGTGACTTACAGGAGCAGAAATGACTCAAAGGCAGCTGTGTCACCCAGTCACGCATTCCAAAGTGCATGACAAACCACAAAAGCTGGGATCTGCAGCGTACTGCACAGCCTGCAGGCAACTCAAGAGGTTGGATAGTGGCCTTTCTAAGTGACTCAATGGTTTTGTTTCTGCCAGGGAGCTCTCTGATCCCTGTCTTTTTCCAGATGGCTGGGCTTGTCTAAGAGTTTCCTTTGTAGGTTGCCTCCTCTGAGGGTGACCGTGTGCTGTACTCCTTACTGCTTATACTCTTGGGGTAGGAGGGGCATAGTGAATCTGATCAGTTTCAGGGACTTCCGAAGCTATTTTGAGTTCTTTCCTTTTGGTGGTAATGAGCTTCCTTGAAGGATGAAATGTTTCAGTCTCTGAGGAAATTGCTGTACAACAGCGGGGATAATAAAAAAAAATATTCTAGATTTGATTGTAATAGTTACATAACTGAAAATTCTAAAAACCATTGAGTTAAATACATCCTGTGGGTGAATTGTATATGATATGAGTTAGACCTCAGTAGAACTTAAAAAAAAAATCTTATTTCAAAAAAAGAAGGAAAGGACTGGAGAAATGGCTCAGCGGTTAAGAGCACTAAATGGTTTTCCAGAGGTCCTGAGTTCAATTCCCAGCAATCTTGTGGTGGCTCACAACCATCTGTAATGGGATCTGATATGCTCTTCTGGTATGTGTGAAGACAGCTATAATATATTCATGTACATAAAATAAATAAATAAATCGTTAAGAAAGAAAAGAAGGGAGGAAGGGAGGGAGAGAAGGAAGGGAGGAAGGAAGGAAGGGAGGAAGGAAGGAAGGAAGAGCTGGGTAGTGGTGATGCACGCTTTAATCACAGCACTCAGGAGGCAGAGGCAGGCAGATCTTTGTGAGTTCAAGGCCTGATTGGTCTATAGAGTGGAATTTCAGGACAGCCAAGGCTGAACCATGTCTTAAAAAATAGAACAAACAAATAAACAAACAAATAATAAAAAGTGAGGGCTGGCAGATGGCTTTATAAGGACAGTTGTACAAATATGAGACCCTGAGTTCCTGTCCCAGCACCACATAAAAGCTGTGTGCCCTTAACACCCAGCACTGTGGGACTAGAGACAGGAAAGGTGTGGTTGTCTGCTGGCTGTGAGCCTAGACCCAGGTTCAATCAGGGACCCTGTCTCAAGGAATAAAGTGGAGAACGACAAAGCAGGACAACTGACGTTCTCCTCTTGTCTTATATATGTACATACATATAAACACACATACAGGACAGAAAGAAGGAAGGAAGGGGGAAGGAGGGAGAGAGGAGGAAGAAGAAAGGAGGAAAAGAAAGAAAGGACAGAGGGGCAGAGGAAATGAACAGGAAAGAAAAGTAAGTTTGGTGGTGCTGGAATCCTAGCACTCTTGGGGTAGAGACCAGGAGTAGAAGACCATCCTTAAGTGCATAGGGAATTGGAGGCTAACCTAGGCTACGTGACATCCTATCTCCAAACAAACAAACAAAAACCCCAACCAAACCAAAAACAACAAAAAACCTGAAAGAATAAATGAAAATGTAAATAAGAATCAGTGTTTTAATATGCTTATGATTTATTTATGTATTCTGCCCTTTCCTGCCCAAAGCTAATGAAACCAGATCCTTCTACATGCCAACCATTGTAGCCAGTCCACAGAATGTAACTGCGTCTCTACATCAGACAGTTGTGCTAGAGTGTATGGCCACAGGATATCCCAAACCCATCATTTCCTGGAGCCGTCTTGGTAAGTCGTCCTCACTGGGGGTGGGAGTTGAGGGGGTCTTCCCTTGACCTCTATTCCTTTTAATGAAACTGCTAATATGTGTATTTTATAGAGAAGACACATATTTGCCAGTTGCATCTGAATGACTTCATTTTAGTTTTGTAACATAAGGAGAGCTTATGCCCCAGAGAAATTGCTACTTTTTAATGACTGATTTCACGGATAGCGATCTTTTGATATACTTTCAGATGAAATGCCTCATTTCAACTTCCGTGTTCTCTTTGAAATAGATCACAAGTCCATTGATGTCTTCAACACTCGGGTACTTGGAAATGGCAACCTCATTATATCAGATGTCAAGCTGCAGCATGCTGGAGTGTATGTTTGTCGGGCCACCACCCCAGGCACGCGCAACTTCACAGTTGCTATGGCAACGTTAACTGTATTAGGTATGTATTCTTTCTATAATCAGAGAAGTTTTTGTTTTAATGTTTGCTATTTTAATTTCTTTCATGGTTTTCTTTTGTAAGGTTTAGTTTTGAGTTATATGTATGTGTATATATATATATATATATACACCTATATATGTATATAGGTGTATGCATGTCAGAGCAGTGCCCAAAGAGGCTATCCTCTGGAGCTGGAGTTACAGGAGGTTGTGAGCTGCCCAGTGTGGGTGTTGGAACTAAACTTGGGTTCTCTGTTAGAGCAGCAAGTGTTCTTAACCACTGGAGCATCCTCCAGCCCCACATATCTTGCTGTTATGTGGAGTTGGGCATCAGTGATAGGGAGGTTAATAATAAGTATTATAAAACTCAGCAGTGAGTTGAAAAAGAAAAAATTGAATTTCTGTGTTAAAATACAGCTCTATAATCATGCCGAAGTCACCATGTTTGCGTGCAGAGCTCCATGCTTATTTAAGCCTCCCTTGTCATCCATCCACATGTCTACACACATTTAACGGTGTGAAATTAAACTCTCAGTGACTGTATGTGTTCATAAGTGTCCTCCCATTGGGTTTATTTAGTTAAGGTGGGTCTTGGGTATGAGTATTGACTGTGTTCACAGGTGGTCTCAGTGAGGGAAAGTGGGTGCTGAACATAAGAAAGAAGCACTCTCTTAGTTTTGTTTCTATTGCTGTGATAAAATATCTTACCCCTACCCCCCCCAAAAGAGGACAATTTAGGGGAGAAAGTATTAATTTTAGCTTATAGTTACTTCCAGATTACAGATCATCATTGTGGAGAAGTCAAAGTAACTTCAAGCAGCTATTTGCATTGCATCCATAGTCAGGAGGAGAGTGAAATGAATGCATGCATGCTCACTTGCTTGCTTGTGCTCAGCTTGATTTCTCCACTCAATGCAGGTCAGGATTCCCTGCCTAGGGAATGGTGCTGCCTATAGTGGACTGTGTCTTCCCATTCCAGAAAGTCATGCCTCCACAGGCCAACCCAATGTAGACAGTTCCTCTCTGAGACTCAGTTCCCTAGTGATTTTAGGTTGTGTCAAGTTGACAATGAAAACTACCATCACCTAGCCAGTTGTAGGAGACTCAGCCTTTCAGACATCTTTGTACATGGGACTCATCTCATTTTTGTATTCTTTCTTCACTTGTTCTTGCCATTCCTATTGAAGACACAGGATATGTTTTTTCCCTTTAAAATAGCTCCTCCTTCATTTGTCGAATGGCCTGAAAGTTTAACAAGGCCACGAGCTGGCACTGCACGATTTGTGTGTCAAGCAGAAGGAATTCCCTCACCCAAAATGTCCTGGTTGAAAAATGGGAGAAGGATACATTCAAATGGCAGGATTAAAATGTATAACAGGTAAGCTATGCAATATTGCTACTGTTTTAAATAAAATAATGCCTTTGATAATTTTTACATGAAATGGTTGCAGTAACATCAAATGGTCACCCATTCTTAACAGTTAACACTAAATGCAAGAAATTCAGGTTTATAGCATTAATGTGTTGTCGATCCTTTTGTATTTTATACACGGATCCAAAGTGATATGCGATAATGGACCTTATGCAAACAGTCCCCCGACAGCAGTTCTAGCCTAGGTAGGCCACTGGCTAAGTGACCACAGCAAACTTGGACTCTGGTGTTTCAGTTACTTCTTCCATCAAATGAAAAAAAAAGAATGAAATAATTTACTTCCTATCAATTCCTCCAGAATTCAAACTTAATGACCTTAAGAATGAAACTTGGATGGTCACTGTGGCATGTGACTTTAGTCCCAGGGCTTGGGAGTCAAAGACAGGCAGATCTATGAGTTTGAGGCCAGCCTGCTCTACACCACGAGTTCTAGACCAGTCAGGACTACATATATATATATATATATATATATATATATATATATATATATATGTGTGTGTGTGTGTGTGTGTGTGTGTGTGTGTGTGTGTTTGTGTGTGTGTGTGTGTAATTTTTATTCCTGCAACAATCTCATTTAGTTGAGCAAAACTTTAAAATTTTTGCTGATCTGAATTTTTTATGTGTATTATAATATGAGTCAAGTATAGACTGTAGAATAGAGTACTAAATAAGAAAGTAGTAGCTTTCTTACTAAAAGCTTTTTTTTTTTTTGTGGTTTTTTGAGACAGGGTTTCTCTGTATACTCTGTATAGCCCTGGCTGTCCTGGAACTCACTTTGTAGACCTGGCTGGCCTCGAACTCCGAAATCTGCCTGCCTCTGCCACTAAAAAGCTATTTTTAAAAAAGCAATTGAAGCAAAGAGAATTTGGCTACCATAAATGCTAATGAAGATTGAAAATATAAATCATGGGCTGGAAAGATAGCTCAGCAGTTAAGAGCACTCACTGACTGCTCTTCCGAAGGTCCTGAGTTCAAATCCCAGCAACCACATGGTTGCTTACAACCAGCCGAAATAAGATCTGATGCCCTTTTCTGTTGTGCCTGAAGTCAGCTACAATGTACTTACATATAATAGTGAATGAATCTTTGGGCCTGAGTGAGCAAGGCTAGAGCAAGCAGAGGTCCTGAGCTCAATTCCCAGCAACCACATGATGGCTCACAATCATCTGTACAGCTACAGTGTACAGATACTCATATTATAAATCAGAGTAATTTTAAGTAATTAATGTACATTTTTCATTAGACCTGATAGTTCTCAGCATGTTTTTGTATAAAGTGAAAGGTGCGTTTAACAATAGCTTTTGGATGTCATTCTTAGGATTTTTTTTATGGATATAAATACTTCTTTCTTTCCTCAGCAAATTGGTCATTAATCAGATTATCCCGGAAGACGATGCTATCTATCAGTGCATGGCTGAAAACAGCCAAGGATCTGTTCTGTCTCGAGCCAGACTGACCGTGGTAATGTCGGAAGATAGACCCAGCGCTCCTTACAACGTTCATGCTGAGACCATGTCGAGCTCTGCTATCCTTCTGGCTTGGGAGAGACCACTGTACAATTCAGACAAGGTCATTGCCTACTCTGTACACTACATGAAGGCGGAAGGTAAGCAGCTTGCAAACCCTTAGTAAGGGCCGCTTGCAGTCACTGGTTTGTTTGAGTCATGGCTTAATTGGTAAAGTACTTTCTTGGCATGCATGAGGCCCTGGGTGTAATTACAGAGCTACAGAGTCCCGATGTGGTGGTTCATGCCTGTGATACTAACACTTGGGAACAAGAGGCAGGCAAATCAGAAGTTCATGGCCATCCTCGACTACATAGCAAATTTGAGGGCAACCTGGGCTATATGGGTCCCTAGCTCAATGGATCCAAAATAAATGAAATATTTATCTTCAGAATGAGTAAAAGCTTACATAATTGTTAAGAGAATTTTTACCCTGAGGACCAATAAAACATCAACTCCTTTCTCTTTTTAAGGCCCAATGACAAATCAAAGATCTGTTCCACCCTGAGACGATAGGGTTTCCATAGAGAACATGAGGGAGGGCTTCTGACCCGAGCACAAATAGTCCTCCCAAGTGTCTCACAGAGAGTCTTTTTATTTTGGTTTTTCGAGACAGGATTTCTCTGTGTAGCCCTGGCTATCCTGGAACTCACTTTGTAGACCAGGCTGGCCTTGAACTCAGAAATCTGCCTGCCTCTGCCTCCCAAGTGCTGGGATTAAAGGAGTGTGCCACCACTGCCTGGCACACAGAGAGTCTTTATCCTCCTCCTCTTGCCAAACTCTACACTCTCGCTCCTTCCTGAGACCTTGAGGATGTGCACAATTGGGGCCGAGTTGCATGCACTCCCTGCAGGCCGTGACTGGGCACAGATACCCAGGTGAAGGTCTGTGACCCTCCCCATTCTCTTCTCGGGCACAAGGTCAGCAGTCAGACAAACCCTGCTGTGATGGTCTTTGATAGCAAACCCAGCTGATCTTAGAAGATGCTCTTAAGGAGAATGGCGGTTGTTTTGAGACAGGGTCTCACTCTGTAGCCCTGGCTGACCTGGAATTCACTATGTAGACCAGCTGACCTCAAACTTACAGAGATCCACTTGCCTCTGAGTACTGGGGTCAGGCATATGGGTTGCCATGTCCACTAGTGTTCTGTTTTCTAGGGGCACGTAAGCATATAACATTCTACATTTTCTTTTTCTTTTGAATTTATTTATTTATTTAGACAGGGTTTTCTCTGTGTAGCCCTGGCTATCCTGGAACTTACTTTGTAGACCAGGCTGGCTTTGAACTCAGAGATCCACCTGCCTTTGCCTCCTGAGTCCTAGGATTAAAGGTGTACCCCACCACCCAGCTAAATTCTGCAATTTAAAATTCTATGTATGTTGAATATTTTCATTCTGGAAGAAAATGAAACAAAGTAGGGTGGGCTATAGCTCAGTGGTAGACCTTTTGAACAGTATGTATAAGGCCCTGGGCTCATTCCCCAGGACTACCAAAAGAAAAAAAAGTATGAAAAAATGTTGAACGAGACATTTTTGTGATATCTCTTTTACTGTATCAAATTAAATGTCAGGAGCTGGAGAGACAGCTCAGAGCTTGTGGCACTTGCTCTGGTTCTACTGAGGACCTGGTGGCTCACTTCTGCCTGTCACTCTAGCTCTTAAGGATCCAATACTCTCTTCTGGCATCCTTTGGTGCCAGGCACGTATGTGGTGCACATACATATGTGTAGCTTCCAATTACCGGTTCGTTTTGCGGATTAAGACAAAATCCCTTTTACCTTACTTTTTGGTAAAACTGTTGTAGAAACAGAAAAATCCTAGTGATTTCTCCATTGACTCAGGTTTACAAATGCTAGTACAGAAATGGTCCGATTTCATGCAGCTTACATTTTGACTAGAGGGGACAGTCAGAGGACAGTGTGATGCTAACACCAGGTGCGGCTGAGACGGGATTGGCTCTTGGCTGATGCTGGGTTTTTACACTTTGAAGCAGTGTTTTGAAAAGGGATATTTTGAATGTAAATCAAGGGTCCTGGTTTCGAGAAGAATGTTCTGTTCAGAGCATGCTGGAGTGTGTTCATTCTCTCTGCTGACTTAGGAAGGTGAAAGGAAGGCTGGCTTGGCGGGGCCCACGCTTGTTCACCATTGTGCCGGGTTCGTTAGAGCCCCTGCATGGCACTCAGCATTCTATTCAGGGGCAGAACAAGGCTTTTTAATTCGAACTCAAGGACTTTGTTTAGTAGGTCAGAAATTGTACTATGCAGTTCCTAATTAACGAGCCATTAGCCAGTGTGTTGTGAAACGCCTCTAATCTTGTCTAATTAAAATGCTATGAAGTTAATTCAGAAATGTGGGAAAACTCCGTGCTGGAATGTGCCTTCTGTTTTGTTTATAAATCCAGCGCAGGGAGAAGGGGCTGGTGCCGAGAGCGGTTTGGTAGAGTTGACAAGCGCTGCCTGTGACTGCGCACAGTGGCTGGCAGTGCCTTGGCTCCTTTCTCCAGGGCTACACCAGAGGAATTAAGCCCTCATGGACAAATCCTCTTCTGCACCTTGCTTTGTATAGTTTCTTAAGCATCCCTGAGAATTTGTCTCCCTCTTTAAAACACTGAACGTTCACCGTGGGTCCCAACCTTCTGAGTCCATTCTGTTTTGCTTTTAGCATTAAAAAAAAGAAAAGGCCCGTGTTGGCCCATGCAGTATGTTCTCGAGGGGCAGAGTGAGAAGCTTTGCAGCCCAGCTTTTCATTTGGTTGGTTTCTGTAAAAAGCGGACCCTCTGCATGCCCCACTGTCTCTGTGTTCTACAGAAGGCCGGAGAGTAAGCTGGGACATTTGCTTGCTGCATTAGAGTCTCCTGTTGTGCTGGGCCTTCCCCTCTCACTGTCCCTTACAGCCCGTCCTGTTTTCACTCCATGATAAATGGCCTTTGGAGAAGATAGCCTCATTTCAGGGAGTGTTCCAACCAAAAATTTTTTTTCTTTTTTTGGACAAAATAACCCTGGTTCCTTTTAGGCAATAAGGAGCTTTCTGTGCACTTAAGGGTTTTGTATGCCGGGTTATAGAAGACCACAGAGATAATTGTGAGGGAAAATGGCCTTGCTAATTTTATTTTGAATAGTAGTCTTTGTTGTTGTTGTTTGTTGTTTTGGAGATAGAGTTTCTCTGTGTAGCCTTGGCTGTCCTGGACTCCCTCGGTAAACCAGGCTGACTTCAAACTCATAGAGATCCACCTGCCACTACCGCCTGGCTGAATATTTGTCATTTAAGACATGGATACTTTGGTCTAGGTTTAAATAACGAGGAATATCAGGTGGTCCTTGGAAATGACACGACTCATTACATCATCGACGACTTGGAACCCGACAGCAACTATACTTTCTACATTGTGGCGTACATGCCGCTGGGGGCCAGCCAGATGTCGGATCATGTGACACAGAACACGCTAGAAGATGGTAAGAAAACGCAGTTCTGGGTTATCAAGTGTGAACATCTGTAGATTTGGTCACTTTCAGTGAGTAAGTCTGTCTGGTTAAATGAAAACAGCTATGTTAAACAACAGGCCGGCTGCTGTCTCATGTCTCAGCCTTGGTTTCTGCCATAATGTGATAAAGGATACTTTAAAAATTCTTTACTTTTCGTGTGTGTGTGTGTCCCCGTGTGTGTTCATGTGTCCACAGTATCCAGGGAGGGCACTAGATTTTCTGAAGCTGGAGTTAGAAGTGGTTGGGAGCCACTCACCGTGGGCACTGGAAATCAAATTTATGTTGTATACAAGATTAGTATGTGTCCTTAAATGCTGAGACACCTCTCCAGCCCTGATAAAGAGCACTTAAAATATTTGTTTCTTTGCTTATTTGTGTGTCGATGCATCTACTATGGTATCTGTATTTAGGCGAGAGAGCAGTTCATGGGAAGTGGTTTTGTCTCTCCTTCTATGCGTGACTCAGGAATTGCACTCCAGCCATCAGGCCCTGCCGATCCATGAGCCATCTTTCTGACTTATAGAGCACCTTTTACTTATAATTTATAGTATAAAAATTTAAGAATAATAAGTTCTTATATTGGGCTGGGGGTGTATCTCAGTGACAGTGCTTGCCTAGTATGGGAGACCGATGGGGGCCATTGTCAGCTCTCAGAGCCACAGCCAAAAACCAAACAAAGCAGAAAATCAAAAAACCCTAAACCTTTTGTATTTTCTAATTAGGTTGCCATAGTGGGTAGAACATGGGTTTTATGGGAGATGGAGAGATGAATACTTATTGCTTTTGAAGAGGATCTGAGTGTATACACACACACACACACACACACACACACACGCACACGTGCACAGGCACACGCACACGGACTGAAAGTGGCTCTAACTTCAGTTCCAGGGGATCTGATGTCCTCCTGACTTTCAAGAGCACTGCATGTACATAGCACACAAACTTCTGTATAGGCAGTCATGGTACTCATAAAATAGATCCTAAAAAAAAGATAGTACATGGCTTTTAAATAATAATAATATGAGCTTTTTCTAGGCAAGAATCCCCCTCTGCACAGGCGTGTCTCCTTCCCTGGCAGCTGATTAGTCCACTTATAAGGGGGCCTTGGCGAGTCTTCTAAGCTTGGCCTTTCCAGACTTGACACTTCTCCTGTTCTGATTTAATTTGGAGGAAGCTGCCATACAACATCAGCATGTTCAAGTTCTCACATATACACACATAAATAAGTAAATAAAGTAATTAAAAAAATAAGTAAAATTCACCTTCATCTTTAAGATGAGACTTTCTACACATTAAAAACTTCTCAGTTGCAATTAGGGATTCCTTGCTTCCTTGCTGTCCTGCAACACACTCTCCTTTGCTTCAGGGAGATTTTGGTAGACTTATTTGTGACCTTTGTCTCGTATAATTAGCAAATACGTCCATATTCATCACAGCCAACGATCCGCCATACTTTTGTTGCACCCTCCTTGTGTTTCCTTTCCGGCCGGAAGTTGGCCTCACCGAGAATCCTGGTCCAACTGGAAGCATCTCCAACGTGACCATGTTATGCTTTGCCATTATAAGGATTCTGTAAATGATGATTATACATCTTTGTGAACAATGTATTCTCTCATTTCACTAGTGCCCCTAAGACCTCCCGAAATTAGCTTGACGAGTCGAAGTCCCACTGACATTCTCGTCTCCTGGCTGCCAATCCCGGCCAAGTACCGGCGGGGTCAAGTGGTGCTGTACCGCCTGTCCTTCCGCCTGAGCACCGAGAACGCCATCCAAGTTGTAGAACTCCCGGGGACCGTGCACGAGTACCTTCTGGAAGGCCTGAAGCCAGACAGTGTCTATCTGGTTCGGATTACTGCAGCTACCCGTGTGGGGCTGGGAGAGTCATCGGTGTGGACCTCACACAGGACGCCCAAGGCTACAAGCGTGAAAGGTAACGGGTAACACCTCCTGGGGACTGTTTAGGGAGAGAAAGAATGTTTTTACTTTTGAATTAGAATGTTTCACTATTACTTACATGTACTCTATGTCTATGTCGATATAAGTATATACATTAAGGTTCTTATTTTCTGTTTTATATGTATGGGTGTTTTGCCAGCATGCACATCTGTGTATCACTTGGTGTGCAGTGCCCACAGAGGCCAAAAGAAGGCGTCAGATCCCTGGAACTGGGATTGTTACGAGCTGACATGTGGGTGCTGGGATTTGAACTCTGGTCCTCTGGAAGGGCAGCCCATGCTCTTAACTGCTGAGTCCTTTCTCCAGCTCATATTTTAAATTTTGGTTTCATGTTTGCAAATAATACGTAGATTGTGAACTTCCTTGAAAAGATCCTAAACCTTTCCATGGGACTGGCACGCAGTTGGTAGAGTGTTTCCCTAACATGCACAAAGTCCTGAGTTCAGCACCCGGAACGGCTTAAACCAGGACTCGTGGCCCATACCTGCTATTCCATAACTCCAGCACCAGAGAGAAGCAGAAGTGGGAGGATTGGGAGGTCATCATTGGCTGTAGTTACGGTGCTTGAAGCCAGTGCGGGATCTGAGAGCCCAACCAAAACCAAAAACAGTACAAATGAGGAATGGGACTATGGAGTATTAAGTAGGGAGCTTGCCTAGCCATGTGCGAGGCCCATAAGTAAACATAGTAAATGATTAAACGGTTCTGTTTGTTATCCCTCCTTTTCCCAACTCCAGTTGTGGGTCTGTGGGTCGAGCTGCTGATCATACAGTTTGCTTAGCAAAATCTTCATGGCTGGATCAGTCCCAGGCAGACTGACTATCAGAGGGAGCATAGGAACTGAGACCTACTGAATAGCATTGTGTTTTTAAATCAGTAGTTCAAAAGATAGGTCCAGGGCTGGAAAGATGGCTCAGCGGTTAAGAGCACTGACTGTTCTTCCAGAGGTCCTGAGTTCAAATCCCAGCAACCACATGGTGGCTCACAACCATCTGTAATGAGATTGGATGCCCTCTTCTGGTGTGTCTGAAGATAGCTTCAGTATACTTACATATAATAAATTAATCTTTAACAAGCAAGCAAACAAACAAAACAGGTCCAAATGTAGGATATTACTCATGGAATCCAACATGTCTGGTTTATTGTCATTTGACAGAAAACATTCTACAGTAAAAATTAGACTACACAATTGACTCTTTTTTTAATTACACAAATATAGATATCTTGTGATTTCATGACTTAGTCTTTTAGGTAGTATATTTTAAATCCCATCTCTAAGCTTACCACCATTGTAAAATTTGTAAAAGTAATATTTGTGTGTATGATGTGTGTGTGTGTGTGTGTGTGTGTGTGTAAGTCATATGTGTGGAAAACAGAGAACTTAGGGAGTTGATCTCTTTTTTCACTTTGTCGGACCTGGAGTTCGAACTCAGTTCCTCAGATTTGGCAGCACCCTACTTTACCCACTGAGCCATCCTGCTGACTTGTCACTTAAATTGTGAACATTGGGTCAACGTGTAATGGTTGGACTCTATGCCTTTGGCTTGAAGCTGAGAGATGTGTGGTGCTCTCTGATGTCCTATGGACTGTGAGTTCTTGACACCGTGCTGTCTGGTGCCCTCTTCCAGCCCCGAAGTCTCCTGAACTGCATTTGGAACCACTGAATTGTACTACCATCTCTGTGAGGTGGCTGCAAGACACGGAGGACCCAGCCGCCATTCGGGGCTACAAGCTGTTTTATAAAGAGGAAGGGCAGCAGGAACACGGACCTATCTTCCTAGACACCGGTGACCTGCTGTATACGCTCAGTGGCTTGGGTGAGTGTGTCTGTGTCCTGCAGGTCCTTTGTCTTCCTGCTGTGGCGGGCTGGGAGAAGGGTTATTGGATGTCCGAGCGTTGACTGGGTACTACAAGGAGTGGATTTCTCTGTGTCATTGACAGTTCTTCTCCTTAGTTGGCAATATTGTCTTTCCCCCTTCCTCCTCCTCTGGGATGTCTCTTGTTAATCATCCCTTTGGATACAGGGAGATCTTGGTTTGCATTCAGTGGATGTAGACTAGGATTGTGGGGGCTGGCAGGATGGCTTAATGGGGAGAAGCACATGGTGTGCAAGCCTGATGCCTGGAACTCAGTCCCCCTGACCCCTAAAAGTTACCTTCTGACCTCCACATGTGTGCTGACACTCGACGCCTACACTCACATTTACCCACGTCTATACACACACACATAAAATAAAGAATATGACTGTGGAGTCAAGACTTTGCAAAATGGTTGAATAACAGTAAGTATGTTTAACTTAGAAATTGCCTGGTTGCTATGTTGGTATAAAATAATTAACATACATGATGTGTAATAATGCCATGGCCTCTGTCCCACACCATGACTGTGAATATTACTTCACAGACTCAGACACAATGAAGATAAAACACTGACCTGTGTTGGACATCATCTGTGTTTTCAGAGACACTGGCTAGCCCTTATTTTCTTTTCTTTACCTGAGGAAAGAACTCCATGATGTAATTGTGCTTAACAAATCATGAAATTGGGCTGGGGATATGGCTCCATGGTGGAGGGCTTGAGTAGCCTGCATGGAACCCTAGGTTTTAATACCCAGCTCGGTGATGGGTGTTGGGGGAGGAGATAGGACCACTGAGACAGAGATAGACACATTGGGAGATCAAAAGAGACCCACTAGACTGTCGAGGCATCTTATGCACACAGTAGGAGTTTATGAAGCCCTGTGGCTTTTCCTTTTAGATCCTTAGCCTTTAGAGGCACTGTAAGGGGAGAGGTCTAGTAGTCTTAGTGTGGGTAAATAGGATATGCTGTGAACCTATCTCCGGTTGCAGGAACACAGAAATCCATCCCATGGTCCCTTGCCATAGATTTCCAGATGGTGTTTTGCTTGTAATCTTGTTATTCCGTTTTTAATTTAATCTCTACTCAGTTAAATAAATTTACTGTCGATCTCTGTCGTGAAGCTTATAAATGATGAGGAGTGACATATGGTTCAGGCCGAGCTTCTTTAATCTACTGGTTACGATGATGTTAACCCAGCCTCTAGAGCCCCCAAGCCTTTCGTGTTTATGTCCCGCTGTGGCTTCTCAGCGTGCCCTCCCTTTGCATGAGCTCATCGTGGATCAGAAGGGGACTCATTTGTTTTGTATCCAGTGGGAAACAGGCTGTGAGAAAATTGATGCAAATAGATCAGGGCTGGAGGTGGCTCCGTGGTTAAGAGCATGTTCTACTCTTGCTGAGTACCAGCATCTGGTTCCCTGAACCCATCTGGCAGCTTACAACCGTCTATAAGTGCCAATCCAGGGGCTCACCTGCACTGACACATAGACACTCCTGCAGACTCATAAATAAAACTACGTTTTAGGAGCTCCAGCTACGGCTCAGTGGCTAAGGGCACTTGCTGCTGTCCCAGAGGCCACAAGCTCTCATGTGACAGCTCATAACCATCTGTAACTCCAGTCTCAGGGGATCTGACAACCTCTTCTGACCTCCAAAGGCACCAGGTACACACATACCACATAGACATGTATTCAGACAAAACATATGTATGAAATGAATAAATGTTCAAAAAATATACAAGAAAAACATCTACAGGTACAACTCAGTACTTTGATTTTTTTTCTTATTGTTAAAGAACTTGAAATACACAGGAGAAATAGAAATCTATTCCTCAGCATGTTTCTTGGGTGTACATTCCAGCTAGTTTACACTAAAGAGTCAAGTAACAGGTTAGAAAAGAGAAAATAAGAGAAGCTCTGCTCTTGGGAGAAACTCAGAGACGTGTTGCATGAAGACGTTGGCAGTAAGCAGGACATGGTGGCACACACCTGTAATCCCGGCGCTCTGGAGCGGGAGGCCAGAAGATGAGGGGTTCATCTTCAGCTGTGTAGCAAGGGCAAGGGCAGCCTGGGAAGGCGAGGCACCGTGTCTCAGAAAAACAAAACAAAGTCACCAACAGTTACAAACAGTTCTTTATCATTTTACTATATTTTTGTGATGTGTATGTAGCTGTGTGGGACTGTGCATGTGGATGCAGGTGCCCCTAGAGGCTGGAAGGGAGGAACGTCCGATCTCCTGGAGGCGGGCCGGAGTTGCTCTGTGTGGGCACTGAGAGTTCAGATTGGAAGCGCAGTGTGTACTCTTCACTGCTGAGCCATCTCTCCAGCCCCAATTAGTTAACGTTTAAAATTTTTCCAGAGATATATATAGGTAATCTATGAATGGAATAAATAGGGAAAAATGCATATATACAGAAGTAGTCATTAATTCATTCATTTGGAGAGAGAAGGCTCACTAATTTTTTTTTAAATAATTCTTATGCTCTCCAAAGAATAGCCCTCAAAACTATAAACCGTTATTTCCTGTCCTGTTTTAAAAATCAGTTACATGGGGCTAGGCAGATGGTTCAGTGATAAAATGCTTGAGGAGCTGGGATGCCTAGAACCCATCTGTAGCTGGACACGGCGCCATGTGATTAATACTAGTGCACCTATGAGGAGATAGGAGACGGAGGCAGGAGACTTTCTCAGAAGCTCATGAGACAGCTAGCTTGATGTGCCTGGGATTGGGGTGGGGCTGATACAAGATCCTGTCCCAGACAAGATGGGGTGTGGGGTACTGACACCCAATGAAACTGTCCTCTGACTTTCACACATACACATGGTAGGTGTGCATCTTCCTACACACACACACACACACACACACACAAACACAGATGTGTGAGTGGACAGACAGACAGGCACATGCACACACAGAGAAATTTTAAAAAATCTGTACAGCTTTTGGTGTTTTTGCTGTGACATCTGTTATGTAGGCTGTGTGAGGTAGCTCCACTTAGAATCCTCTGTGTGGGGGAGTTCACGTGTGTACTCATGTGGTTAGCTGCCTGTGGACATGTATGTGCAGAAGCTAAAGTCCCATGTCGGTTGTCTTCCTCTGGCTCCCCACCTGACTTTTTTGAGACGAGTTCCCTCACTGAACTTGGAGCTCACCAGTTGACTAGATAAGCTGGCTGGCAAGCCCCGGTGACCTCCTGTCTCTGCCTCTCTAGTGCTGGGATTATGTAGGCTGTGTGTTCATGTGTGTGCCAAGGGAGACCCGAACAGAGATTCTCATGCTTGTGAGGTAGGCATGTTACTGACAGAGATCTCTCTTCAGGCCCCTGAAGTCACTTGAAATGCATGAACTAGAACATTAATTTGGGATAAGAGATGCCCCGTATCAAGCGGCTGCATGCTTCCTGGCTGTGGATTTAGTCCGAGTGATCGGCTTGATTGAGTTAGTTCAACCTGACAAGGTCTCAGTCCATGTAGATGCTTCCTCGCTCCGCAGCAAGTTCAAGACCCCTGCATCTTCAAGTAGCATCCTGAATGGCTGGCAGGGATGTACTTGTGTGGGTTCAAGTAGTGTTCAGCTGTTGATCCGACTGTCTCCAAGGCGCCTTCTAACCTGAGACCTCTGATACTAATCTTTGTTATTAAGTTCCCACCAGGGCCTGGCCGGGCTTTTGGCAGGCAAGTGTTAAGACGTGGGAAGGGAAGTGAAGGGAAGGGTGTTCTATGAAGGGGACAGCTGACCATCTGGGACCATTTTTAGCCAGAGCATCTGGCAGTGGCTGCCTGTTTAACAGAGAGTGATGTGTCCAGAGGGCAGTAGGTTAAGGGAGCCCTGTTTGTGCCTTGCCTGGTGAATGCCTGCTTTCACAGAGCCACGGCTTGGGAAGGATGCTCCAAGGAGACCCAGCTTTGCTAAGTGGCCTTGGAAATGAATTCACGTACTTCTACTTGCTGATCGAGTGTCGTTTTATATAACGAACTGCTTTCTCAAAATTTCATTTTCACACTAACCCCCTCTGATGCCTTTAACCCTTCTCTCCCTGGCTTTCATTTCTGATAATTAAGTTTTCAATTTATGAAGTGTGTCACTGGGACATGGTCTCCCTAGAAATAGGCATAGTTCTTTGTTCTAAAAGACAGAAAAGCAAATGGATTTATACCTTTTAGTGTTTTTTTTTTTAAATGGGCACGACAAAAGACATGAGCGTCTCAGTTCCCTTACAACAGGAAAGATGGAGTCAAATGCTACTTACTTGGCTGCTTGTACAATGTTCCCACAAAGACCCGGTCAGCTGAATTTAATTGGGTTTATTAGTGGGAAATATTTAAAATGATTTTACTCAAGTACCTCAAAGCTCAGTTCCTTAAGATGTGGAGTACTTTGTCTGTGGGTTGAAAAATAAATTCTTATGTCTTTAACGAGTAAAATATAAAATAGTATGTGTGTGTGTGCATGTAATGTATAAAATATGTAATTACAATGCATATAATATATAATGGCATAAAATATAATAGTTATGTGCAAGGTCTGGATCCAATCCTCAGCATTTAAAGAGTGTGACTTGACTTTCGATGGCACCAGAAGCTTTAGTGCCTCTGCTTCGCTCGGGTTTGACTTTAGAATGAAGTTTGCTTTCCTGGGGTCTGGTTTGTGTTGTGGGGGAGAAATTGCTTCAGGCCTGTGGTGGACCCCCTGCTCAGTGCTGTTCCCAGGGCCTTCAGGATTTACACATAACTTTTCCTGTCTTTCTGAGTGTTCATCTCAGTTACAAGATAAATCTTTGTGATATTTATCACACAATACACAAAAACAAAATTAATAAGGCATCATGTCCCCTGATCGAAAAAAAAAATCTTGTTTCTTTATCTTTTGTTTGTTTGGTTGTGTTTGTTTGTTTGTTTGTTTGTTTGTTTGTTTTTCTGGATAGGGTTTCTCTGTGTAGCCCTGGCTGTCCTGGAACTCTCTCTGTAGAGTAGGCTGGCCTCAAACTCAGCAGAGATCTTATTGCCTCTCTGCCTCTGGAGTGATGGGATTAAAGACATGTGCAACCACCACCCAGCCTAATTATGTCTTTTTTAAATAAATAAAATTTACATTTATTTATTTCTATTTTGAATGTGCATGTGGAAACCAGATGACAAAGTCAGTCCTTTTCTCCTACCACATGGGTCTGGGGATAAACTCAGCTTGTCAGTCTGGCAGGAAGTGCCTTAACAACCCTCTCAGCAGCCAAAGGAAGAAGTGTTATGTTCTGAAGTGTGTGTATCTGTTCCCACAGGCCCATGCAACTAGAGGCACACCTTCTAATTCATTCTTTCAATTTGGAAAATCCCTGACCATTGTCAAGTCTTCCTAGAGTCATCTTGGAAGTCCGTCACTCCCTTGCTAGTCCATCATTCCTAGCATTCTGACAGATCAGACAAGAGTACCAGCTACATAAGCATCTCTCACGCCTAGGGTTGACTTGAGACTGCAGCTTGATGACAAACCCTGGCTCTTTGCTTAACCTTTTAGATGGAGATAGTAATAATCCTGTCTGTTTTAGAATGTTAGGGTGGAATGAAACGATTCAGATAGAGGTTAGCGCAGCGCCCTGCAAACTGCATCTGAAGCCTGGAAGACATGCCAGAAACTCTCATTTGTAAAAAATTCGTTTTCCAGACCTGAGAGTGGCCCTGAGTGGCAGATCACTCAAGTAGCACAAATGCAGCCTTGGGTTGGACCCCAGCCGGGGGTGGGGAGGGAAGGGGGGGGAATCGATCTCTTAGGATGGAGCTGATATCAGAAAAAAGTTTCCCCAAGTGCTTTTTTTGTTTTTGTGGTGGTGGTGGTGGTACTGGTGTGTGGGTTGGAGGGAAGCAGGGTTCCCTAATTAGTTTGGAATCTGTCCAAGGAGGGTCTTGAACCCCTGATCCTCCTGCTTCCATCTGTCCTGCATTAGGATTACAGGCCTGTGCCATCTCAAACCAGCTCTACTCAAATAAGAGTTTTATCGTGGTTATTTCATTAGGAAACAATTTTTCTTGGGATACAGTGTGTGTGTGTGTGTGTAAATTAACTATAGATGGTGTTAAGCCAGAGATTTTATTCAGTGAGTTTAGATGAAATTCTTTCTACTTTGAGAATAGAGAATCTAAGCTAAGGCAAAATTTTCTCCTAGTGAGCCAGGAGGTAAAGCTTTAGGCTTTGTGTCTGTGTTGAGGCCTGAATTATTTTGTCTTCACCCATCCCCTGGTGTTGAAGCCTGCTTAGAAACAGGACCAGTGAGCATTAGGAGGGTGAGTGTGGTCGTGAGGGTGGGGCCTGACCCACTTCTTACTTCCCCAAGGAAAGGAATGGTCTTGAGGCTGGAGAAATGGCTCAGTGGTTAAGAGCACTGGATGCTCGTTTGGAAGACCTGAATTCAGTGCCTAGCACCCATATGGCAACTTACAAGTGTCTATAGCTATTAGTCCCAGGGTTTCTGATACCCTATTCTAGATTCCTTTAACACCAGACATAAATGTGGTATACAGATATACACGAAGACAAAACACCCATACACATAAAATAAAAGTATATAAAATCTTAAGGGGAAAAAAGGCAGACTGATGGTGCTGGCAGCCATGTATAACAGAAAAATCAGAAAATAGGACAGAGACTTAAATATCTAGGTACGAAAGACCCAGTCATGAAATAAACGGCTCAGATTCGGCCCACCTAAGCCCAAGGGGGCTTAGATTGATGCAGTTTGAAGAGAGAAGGAATCGGGGAGGGGAAGAGGAAGGGGAAGGACAGACAGGTTGGGACTTAGCCATTCTTCCTTCCCTGCCCCTCTCTCCCATAAACTCAAGACTTCTCATAGTGCCTTGGTTTCTACAGTGAATTACATCTTAGAGAGTTACATTTTGACTTAATGTGTCTTGCACCTGCATAAGAGTTCCTGAGAGCTTTGGATCCCTGTACTCCCTTATCTGGTTATAGGCCTGACTTTATACACAGTTAATTTTTTTCTTCATGAGGATTACAATTAAGTGGTCTTGACATTTTAGACACAGCAGTGTTATGCTTGGTAAGGATCACATCAAGTAATGGTCTTGAGGCTGGAGAAATGGCTCAGTGGTTAAGAGCACTGGATGCTCGTTTGGAAGACCTGAATTCAGTGCCTAGCACCCATATGGCAACTTACAAGTGTCTATAGCTATTAGTCCCAGGGTTTCTGATACCCTATTCTAGATTCCTTTAACACCAGACATAAATGTGGTATACAGATATACACGAAGACAAAACACCCATACACATAAAATAAAAGTATATAAAATCTTAAGGGGAAAAAAGGCAGACTGATGGTGCTGGCTCACACCTGTAATCCCAGCCCTTAGGAGGATGTGGTGGGGTGGCTGCAAATTTGAGGCCAGTCCGGACTACAGAATGAGACACCATTATGTAAGCCATGGTAGTTTGGTTTTAGTTTTGGTTTTTCTTCAAGATTTTTATTTTATTTTATTTTATTTTATTTTATTTTATTTTATTTTATTTTATTTTATTTTGTGTATGTAGAGGGTGAAGGGAATGTGTGCAGTGAGTGCGAATGTCTGCGGAAGCCAGAGGTGTCAGGTCCCTTGGAACAGGAGTCTTTGGTTATGAGCTGTCCTGCGCAGGTGCTGAGAACTGAACTCAGGTCCTCTGGGAGAGCAGCGGTTGCTCTTTATGGCAGTCTATAGCCGTGGGCTATGCATGCCTGGCACAGGAATCTGCTTTGCCAGCCACACAGAGGCTGCCTCAGAAAACACAACTCTGCCTTCCCAGCGCTCAGGATGCTGAAGCAGGGGCATCATCCCATGGTTGAAGCTGGGTGGGGAGACAGAGGAAGACCCTGTCTCAAAAACAAACAGGAAGAATCAAACCCCATAAATCCATGATTATCTTCCAATACCACCCTTTCATTTATGGACAATGAAATAAGAAAAAAATAGTAATTTGGCATGCCTCAATAGTAGATTATATTGTTTTGTTTTGGGCTGTTTTTTTGTTTGTTTATTTGTTTGTTTTGTTTTTGTTCTTTAGTGAACATGGGGCTCAAGTCAGGGGTTTCCCATATGCCACTAAACTACATCCCCAGATCCCAGCCCTTATTTATTTATTTATTTTTATCTTTATTTCTTACTTTGTAGCTCAGGGTAGCTGTGATCTCACTATGTAACCCTAGGAGCTTCTTCCTGCCTGCATTTCTCAAAAGCTCAGGTTATAGTCATGCGTTATCACACCCCACTCCCAATAGTATTCTCTCTGAATTCTATTTTACAACCAATTGCATCTAGACATGTACAGCCTGTGACTCAAAAACTCAGATGTGTCACGGCAATGGCTACGAATGAATCCCAATCGTCTGTAGAAGACAACACCACCTCACAATGTTGAAAGACAGGGTATCACCTAACAGACCATTTTTAGCTCATAAGCTGGGTGACAGGCATCTGACTGTGTTATTCTTTTATAAAGTGCAGGATTTATATAGTTTTATATAGTTCTATATTATATAGAATTTCATAATGCCATCCCAAGATCAGCAGCATAGCCTGGACGTTTACTGAAATGCTGAACTTGGGCTCGTCCATATTTGTCGAGTATAAGAGTAACGTAGTGACACTCGAGTTTACAGCTTTACACCAGGTCTGACTGCATCCAGGCTTCCTACCTTATCACTCCTTTGCTTGAGTTAGCTCCCAGGAGCTTCCCAAAGGCAAGTCTGACAATATTCCGTCCCCTGAGAAAAATGAATTACTCTAGACTTGGTGCGCCTCATATTAGGAAGTTATGACAGTGTCAGATTAACTCTGTTTTGTGTTGTAGAGTGAGGAAGGAAATTAGCAAATAACCCTGGGTTTCATTAATTCACAGCTTAAACAGTGTGATTTTTCACTCCTCAGGCGAGCCTGGGAGCCTTTAGTACTTCGTTCAAAAAAAAGAATATTTTCCAGCCTACTCAGTCATGTGATGGCTCTTGGCCCTCCATTCCTGTTTTCAAGCCCCCTGTAGCAATGTGGAATACAGAGGCACAGTGTTCAGTGGAACTCAATAGGTCCAGCCTGCAGGGGCATTGCAGGCTGTTTCCTTTGGCTCTGCTAGGATTATTTCACAGTAGATTCTTGGTCTTGCAAATCAGAAAGTGAACTAAATTTAGAAAATTCCAATAGTGAGCTTCAGTAACCACTGACAGGGCCTGGAGTCAGAACTCTCCTTACAAAGTGAAGGCTTGGCCCCTCTGGGTCTTTGCTTGACTCTTTGTGAAGACACTGCCTAAGAGACAGAGGTCACTAGAAAAAACAACATTTTTTGTAAAGGATTTATTTTATTTTTAATTATGTGTGTGTGTGTGGGGCGGGGTGTACATCGTGACTACTGGTGCCTGAAGAGGTCAGAGAGGGCATTGTATCCCCTAGACCTGGAGTTGCAGGTGGCTGTGAACCACCTGATCATAGTCCTCGGGACCAAACTCCAGGTCTCTGAAAGATCAGTACACACTCCCAACCCTGAACCATCTCTTTAGATTCCAGAAAAGCAACATTTCTAATTTTAGGATGGATGTAATACAAAATTTTTTTTTGGAAGTACTCATTTTTAAAGCCTGGCATGGCTGAGTGCATCTGTAACCCAGAACTGGGGGTGAGGAGGGGAGGGCAAAGACAGGAGGAGCCAGGCTTCTGGCCAGCGTACCTGAGCTCCAGGTTCCATGAGAGACTCCACCTCAAGGGAATACAGTGGAGAGTCACTTCTGTACAGAAGGAAAACAGCCAACAGCGTAGTGATTACCACGGAGTGGGTAGGGGCTGATCTTGCCCGCCCAGAGGCAACATGGAAACTAATAGACATGGCAGAATTGTTGTACGTTAGCTGTGGTGATAGTGAAATCAGAAGACCTATGGGTTTTGAGATCAGGCGGCCAGGGCTTGAATCACAGCATTTACCCTCTCAGCTGTGGAGCCTTCAGCACAATGTGTAGCAAGTTCTCGGCTGCTGCTCGCTGATTTTGAATGTGATTGGTGAGAAGACAGTAGAAGAACCTTGCTTGTGAGCTAGCTCTGAGTGGGTGCTGCTGCATTTTGAGGAGAGCTTTCAGAACAGTGGGGTTTTAGAGAAGGAAACGCTGATTCTGCTTCTAATCATGACACCTCAGTGGCGTGTCTACAGCAGTTTAGTAGCCTGTGCATATCTTAGTTATTTCTCTCATGCTATGACAAATATCTGACACAAAACATTCGAGGAAGGAAGGGTTACTTCTGGCTTACATCATTTCTCTGTCACCCTGGGTGTCCTGGAGCTCACTCTATATAGGCCAGGCTAGCCTCAAACGCAGAGGCTACCTACCTCTGCCTCCTGAGTGCTGGGATTTGAGACTGAAGTTGTGTGACACCGTGCCTGGCAGGGCCCAGTATTTCTGGCAGTGCTGTCCTGAGAGGAAATAACAAAGGATTAAACAGAAGACACCAATCAGTGGGCTTGTTTAAAAAAGAAAGTTAAATCTTGGGGGAGGGGCCACTGCAGACAAATCTCCCCTGAAGTTTTCTTTCCTGTGTGAAGATGAAACTTCAGATGTCATCTCTTTCTGAGTTACACCTTTCAATGGAGTCCTTCAAAACAAAACAACAAAAAAACCCAAAACTACTAAGACTTCCAGAATTCTTACTGTGTGGATGATACTGGAGTTTGGTGCAACTCTAAGCATTGAATCTGTATCCATCGCCACTAGAAACTACATAGGAAATTCAGGGTGGCCATTTGTGGCTATTAGGGGATGAGAGGCACTTTTCTTTGGCAGTGGTAGATAGATTATCTACTTGTAGACTCCCTACACCCAGTGGACGACCCATCCTGAGCATCTATGGGCAGCTTGAGTTGGATTCAGTGAGTTAACGATACGCGCATACATACATGTGTACATATGGCGGGCGTGAGGGCCAGTTGGAGGGCGGTGGTCCCAGAGGGAGCGGGAATGGGAGTGAAAGTGATGGTGATCGAGACACATTATCTACATTTATGAAGATTTTAAAAGAATAAATAAATCAATTGATGAGGAAGGAAAAAGAAGCAACGGGTTGGACTCAGCCCTATTCTGGCAGAAATGATGCAGGGATTGTTCTAAATCAGATTTCCTAGCAAATCGCAGAAGATGGCTATGAGTTCTTCAGCGGTTGAAAGCATTCTTGAGCCCAGAATCAAACAGGCTCCTGGCTGCTCTCCCTTTACTCTTGGGGGACTGCGGAGGTGAGAGCACAACAGCACCCCAGAAGGAAGTGTCCCTCACGTTTCTGCTGTGCCTTGTAGGACATAAGACTGAGCTCATGGTAGTGAGGTAGTGTGCGTATCTTTATTTCATACTAAAACTAACTAACTAAGAACGTATTTTGGAGAGAAAGAAATAGTGTGCTCCCCTATTTCATGAAGTGGTTGGATTTATCTTTTAAAAATAGTTCACTCTTCCAAGAAATGTCAAACCCAGTGAAACCTTTGTGGATAGAACTTTCTGGGTTTTACCGCTGAATTTTGAAGTCCTGTCTTGAATAGCCTCCCCCTTTGAAATTCCTGAGTGTGCACCGTGCTCCCTGAGAAAACATCTGTCTAGTTAATCAAACACGCTGTGGTGTGTAAGCAGAAGTCTGGTGTCCTAGCTACTTAAAAAAAAACAAAAAACAAAAAACCAAGAAAACAAAAAACAATAAAGTAATGGTTTCTTCCCTCCCTAGAACAAAATTGCATTTGCCTAAATGGCTTCCCTTTTGTGAGTTTGAAGTTTTACTGTTTTAGCAGCTGTGTGGTGGGAGGGGCTCCACTGCATCTGGTCTGTCTTTGTGGACGACTGAAAAGGTGACGTTTGTTCCCTTCTCTTGGGAAAGCAGGCGATCCACAGGCTGGAAGCTTTGTTTTCTTAGGACCTAAATTATCTTGATGCGATTCACAAGCTTTCCTTCATGCTTAGGAAAAAAAGAAAGAAAGAAAAGAAAGACCGAAGAAGCCAGTGTGCCCTAAAAGCCCACAGCCACAGCACAGGTAACTGCAGATAACCCTTTGACCTTTGGCGCCAGGCAAAGATTTACAGTAGTCACTTCACACGCTAGTCTGAAAGGAATCCTGAATAAAGCCAGGCCCCCGTGGAGAACAGAAGCCTGGTAAGGAAGTCCCATTCTTTTAAGTAGCTCTGATGCTTTGTTTGGCTTTCCCCTGGTCTGTGTGGAGTGGAATACCAATTGTGATGTGTTTCAAAATCAACTCTAACCCTGGTTAACTTTTAGGGTCTGATATCATGGTGGGTAGGGGGGTGGGGCACGGTTATGCCCTCTGTTGCCTGGCTCCGTTCACATCCCCTTACCCTGACAGCTATATCAAGTTAACTTTCTGATTGAAATATTTGGATGGTTCCATTCTCTGTCTCGGCTTTTATGGGGGGTGAGGGGTGGTGGTGCGGGTTCCAGATCAAATCCAGGGCTCTACCTCTACTTGGCAGAATCCTGCGACTGAAATATATCCTTAGCCCACTTTGGTTTTGTTTTTTTGTTTTTTTTTTTTTTTTGCCTATTTGTTTAAGAAAGAAACAGCAGGAAATCTTTTTCCAAAAATGGGCATAACTAAAAGATAAAGGAAACTGGAAGTCACATAAAAACAGAACCCACAATGTCCCCTGCTTGTCTCTAGGAGGAAATTTTTTTAAGCTTCGTTCCATGGGAAGTCCAAATCAAGACACTTGAAACAAAGATGCCGTGCCTTCTATCTGATGACCTTAGAGCTGTTTAATAATTATTGAACTGATCGCTCCCCAGCCTCTTTAACCTCTTCACCTCTCTTTTCGGTTACCCCACTATTGTCTACAGTGCTTGTGTTTTGAAGGGCATTAAATGGAATTTACAGTTTTATTCCTGCTGTCCTGTGTGCCCAGGAGCACGACTCGTTCCTCTTGGCGGCTATTGGTACTGAAGGTTCCTCACTGCTGCTTGGGCTGCAGTCTCCAGCCATTATTCTTAGGAACGAGGGGTCTTTGATAAACTTGGCAGTCTCCCGTTTCCTAAGTCTGTAATTATGGTAAGTGCCTGCCATCTCCTATAGAAAGAAGAGGCCTTTTAGGAAATTAAATCAATGCTGTCCCAGTGTTGATGCTCAGACCACTCTGGAAGGTTCTGGGGAATGTCAGAAATTCTTAGACGCCTGAGGTCCTCAAAGAGCTAAGTTAGAGAAGTTATTTTTTTTTGTTTTGTTTTGTTTTAAATGCCACCATTAACAGATGAAAAAAGCTTTTGGGTGGATAGAGGAAAAATAATTGCTGTACTGGAGTAATTACACTTGTAGACTTTATTTTGGTTTTGTTTTGAACTTTGTTCTTTAACAACTGGATGCAAATGAATTTTAAGCTTTGTTCTAATTATCCTTTCTGTAACCGAGGGGAATGCTGTAGCTGAGGCCCTTGTTGGGAGAATGTTTTTATCTTAGACTTTAAAGATAGTTTTGTATTTTTTTAAATGAAATAATAAAATGTGCACTGCCCATATAAGTAAGTGAAGGGGGCTAGAGAGGTGGCTCAGAGGTTAAGAGCACTGACGGCTCTTTGAGAGGTCCTGAGTTCAAATCCCAGCAACCACATGGTGGCTCACATCCACCTATCATGAGATCTGGTGCCCTCTTCTGTGTAGGCAGACCACTCTATATGTAGTAAATAAATCATTTTTTAAAAAAGTAAGAAAACGAAGGCCTATACGTAAGCACACATGGTAGTAAAGATATTACTGAGTCTGGGGTACAACCAAGTGGTAAGACATTTAGAACAGGGGTCTGGCTCTCTCCTCAGTAGTACAGGGGAAGAAATTAAAAATAAAATTATTGAAACTGGGGAGACAATCCCAGTGCTGGGAAGCCCATGAGGCTCTCTGCCACTTGAGGTCCATCTAGTTTAGTCTAATCTGTGAACCTGAGGACTAACTCCCAAGATAGCTTCTATGAGCATGATGCATACTCCATACACAAGACATTCACACAAATAAGATTATTAATGGAAAGAAAAAGATTTTTAATTGGAGACTGACTACTGTTTTAAATTTCCTTTTTTTCAAGACAGGGTTTCTCTTTGTAGCCCTGGCTGTCCTTAAACTCACTCTGTAGGACAGACTGACCTCTAAATCACAGAGATTCTCTGGTCTCTGCAGGGATTAAAGGTGTGAGCTACCACCAACCAGCCTGTTCTAAAATTCTGACTCTAGTATTTTCAAGTGACTTCGGTTGTGAAGCCTTAGAGTCTTGAGAAAGACAAGGACATTTGTCACCTTGCCCCGCAAGCTGTAATTATAAACTGTAGTGAGTATTCTGTTGGGAGGGTGTAAGGAGACAAAGACTTATGTAATAATGGGCAGTACACAGTCTGAGGGCGGGGCCAGGGTGTACTTCCCCGAGAGGGTAACACTGAGTTGACCTGAAGGATCTGCAGTAACGAACTAGGTGGAGGCCCCTGTTGGAACAGTGGAGGAATTAAATAGAGGAGGTACAAGCCATGTCACCTCAATCATGGACCTAGGCTGAGCCTGGTGTGTGCTTCTGTCTAAATAACCTAAGACTTCATGGCAGGGAGAAGGCAGGTTTGAGATGGGGGGTCTCACTGTGTGGCCCACGCTGAAGTCCACCTTCTCATCCTCCTGTCTCAGCCTCCAAGTGCTGGGATTACCAGAGCTGTTCAAAGCCACCTCATGTGGGTTTGAGCAGCTCAGCATGTCAGTTCACTTTCATGAGCATCTGTAATTTTTAGAAGAGCTCTGTACTGTCTTTCTAGGGTAACTTGCTAAAATACGTTTTTTTGTTTTTTTTTTTTTTGTTTTTTGTTTTTCCAGTTCCATTTTGAGAAGTTTAGTGTCTGCACCAGGCGCTTGGGTGGGGCCTCTTTCGTTAGTAGTCTGGTGCAGAGCCCTGTGAGTTCTGCATAGATACTGCAGGTAGGGACTACCCTTGGCAGTGGCAGCTTGCTTTCAAAGCATGCTAGGATGGCCATCACATTTGAAGCTATGCAAAATACAGGAAGCACACTTCACCCGGTTATTGTAGGTCATAATTCTTCTTGGGGAGGATGTGTAAATATGTCTAACCATCGTCATTCTACATTTATATAATCACTCTGCCCCTACCCTATGTAAATGTGTGTGTGAACATGTGTGTGTGTGTGCACATGTGTGTGCTTGCACATGAATGTAAAGGCCAAAGGTTGACATAGGTACCTTTCATATGACATAAGGTGTCTCCACTTTCTTTTTTAAGACAGGGCCTTCCCCCACCCCCCAATCTTGGGGCGCCTTGGTTAGACAAGGCTGGGTAGCCAGCAAGCTTCAGGAGGTCTCCTTTCTCTGCCCCTGCCCCATGCTGGTTCCCTATGCTGGGATTGCCACCTTGCCTGCCTTTCACCTGAGAGCTGAGTATCTAGCTCAGATCCTGTGCTGACATGGCAGGCACTTACTGACTAAGCCATCTCCCCACTCCCTCATTCTTCTTTTATATAAGACAGAGTGAAATGATACAATAAAATATACAATGGTATACAATAACATAATATACAAATCAGTGAAATGAGGGCCAGGAATTGGTAAGCTTTCGATATTCATGATAAAGGTGGGGGCAGAAAATGAATGAATGGCTTTTTAGGGACCATTTGGGTAGCACAAAAATAGAGGGGGCTTATTATATGCATACTTTTACCCAGACCTTGCTTTAGTAGCCACCAGCATTGGAAGTGGAGTCATGTGCAAGAATATCCCCTGTGCTGTTATAACCCCCCAAATAAGCTGTGGTCAGGCTGGTGACATGGCTCAGTGGGTAACGGCACTTGCTGCTAAGCCTGGATACTGAGTTTCATCCTGGGATCCACTGGTAGAAGAAAACCAAGTCTTACGTTGTCCTCTCATCATGGCGCATAAACACACATGCAAATAAATAGACATGATACAATGAAATTAAAATGTAAGCTACAGTCTATCAGACAATTTGAGTGAGTGTGGACACGGAGAAGAAGGTTTTAGAAAAATATTTAATGGGGTGGGGGGATGGGTGGAAAGAGAGCTGACAGTGAAGAGCACTGCCTGTTCTTCCAGAGGATGTGGGTTCAGTTCCCAGCACCGGGCAACTCACAGCTGCCTGTAAATCCAGGTCCCTCTTCTGTCATCCATGGGTACTGCATGCATGCAGCGCAAAACATTCATGTAGGCAAAACACCCATCACATAAAAATGTTTTTAAATTGTTAAAAATATAATATAATTAAAACATTTAATGGCCTGCATAGTTCACAGTATTTAGTGAATAAAAAAAGCAGATTATAAAGTACAATTTTTAAAAACCTAAATATAGTGAATAGTAAGTGGAGTTAAAAATAGTGCTTAGAGCTGGGAAGTGGTGCCCACACGCCTTTAATCCCAGCACTTGGGAGGCAGAGGCAGGCAGATTTCTGAGTTCGAGGCCAGCCTGGTCTACAGAATGAGTTTCAGGACAGCCAGGGCTACACAGAGAAACCCTGTCTTGAAAACAAACAACCAAACAAACAAAAAACCAGAAAAAACAAAACAGTGCTTAGCTTTAGATCCTGATATCAGGAATATTTTCTTTTTTATCCGAATTGTACAAATGATCATAAGGAAAAATACTAAATTTGTGGGGAAGTGGGAGGTTCTGGGGAACAAACCCAGGGCCCCATGTCTGTTGGGTGAGCATTCCCACTGAGCTCTACTCCCAAGCCATAAGCCGTGTTTTCACAGGGCTGGAAAGATAACCCAGAAGTTAAGAACACTTGTTCTTGCGGAGGATGACCCAGGTTCTATTCCCAGCACCCACATGGCTGTTCAAAACTCTTGTGACTTCAGTACCAGGGGATCTGACCCCTACTCCTTATCTCTACAGTCCTTACCTGATACTCATAAACATACACGCACATACATATAAAAATGAAAAGGAAATAATAATGAAAATATTTTTGAATTTTTTACATTATAATTTTTGGGGCTAGAGAAAACTGCTGAGTGGTTAAGAATGCTTTCTGGCCTCCTAGAGGGCCTGGGTTCAGTTCCCAGCAACTGTATCAGACTTCTCATACTCACCAGTAACTCCACCTCCAGGATAACTCCAGATCCAGGGCATCTAGAACCCCCCTGACTTCCAAGAGCACCCATGCGGACACACACATAAGGACACACTCATACACATAAATAAACACAAAACAAATCTTTGAGTCACATTTGTGTGTGTGCATTTTACACACCCGTCTTCAGTGGACTCACTGAGAACTAATGTGTGTGAATGTGTGTGGGTGAGTGAGACTGTGTGGTCCATGTGAGGTATATGTGCATGCATGCACCCACATCAGAGGAGGATATCAGGTCTCCTGTTCTGGTATTCTTTACCTTATATCCCTTCAAGACTTGAGACAGGATCTCTCACTGAATCTGGAGCTAGCACCCAGTGATCTGCCTGTCTCCGTGTTCCACAACACTGGGGTCAGAGGAGCACAAGCCCATGTTCAGCTTTTTATGTGGGATGCAAACTCAGGTCCTTAGGCAAGTGCTCTCGCCCCTGCATTTTTGTCTTAAATTAAAAATAACCCCAGGGCCAGGAGGTGGCTAAGTGAGTAGAGGTACTTGCTATCCCAGCCTGATGACCTGGGTTTGAATCCTGGCACCCAGTGGGTAAAAGGAGAGAAGGGGTTACCAGATGTTATCTTCTCATCTCCACACATGTGCTATAGCATCTTCATCCTGACACATACAGTCACGAAATAAATAAACTTGAAAATCAGAATACACACACACACACCACTTCTGCTATCCCAAAGGGCTTCATTGTTTTCAATTATCTGAAGGATTGGTGATTTGAATAGAATTTGCATGCACCACTTATAGCGAATACAAGTTTTTGCTTTCGAGAAAGGACTCTCTTGTTAAGTGCTAACATTAAAGTCGATTTCCCAGTAGTGCCTGCAGCGAGTGTAAGTAAGTTGTAAGCCTGTGCCTGGTGACTTCTCCTGACTTCTTCTGAGGAGGCGTACGTGAGCAGTGAGGGGTTTAACTTCATGATTGATGAGGCTGCACTTTCAACAGTGCGCTTCCCACTTGGGAAGAAACCCAAGTGTGGTTTCAGGCTTTCGCCCTCCGTCTCTCCCACCCTGTACGCATGCTTTGAACCACCGAGGGCTGCATGTTGAGGGATGGTTATCAAGCCACAGATGTTTTTGCAATGCATCTGTGCCCCTCCACCCAAGTCCCTGTGGCTCGGAGAGTGATGGATGATATTTTCACGTTGCTTCACACAAGGGTCAAAATGCCATGGCGAGTCCATGACTGGGAGGTGGGGAACTGTTAGTCCTGGGAGGAAATTTATTTCATGGCTTCGGGGGAAGTTTGGCTATCATGAATAGGCTTCCTCTGCCAGTCTATAAAAATATTGTTTGTAAGGAACTGATGTGTGTGAAGCAGACAGGGCAGCTACTTAAACAAATGTGAGGTAGGTACAGTAGTGTGCGAGGCTCGCAGCCTCCTCTTGGGGTTTCGGAGCTCTCGATGAAAACACTAACATGACCAAAGAACTTTATTCCTTTGCTCTCTTAACAAACCTCACTTGTAAATTCAATAGCCTCTGATTGTCTTATTAGATATGCTAACTTACTCTCTTGTGTTAGAATTGAGATTTATTTAGAATGAACCATCCATTTAGTTTACTTGTTTCTGTTTGTTTTGTTAGGCAGGGTTTCACTCTGCAGTCCAGGCTTGCCTGGAACTCACTGTATAAACCAAGCTGGCCTCAAACTCTAGGGAGCTCTGCCTAGCTTTACCTCCCTAGTACGTGCGTTGAGGGATTGCCCGACCACATCTGCCTTCTTTTACTCTTAGCTTATTTGGGAACTTATACATGGCACAACCTCACTAGTACTGTTCAAATATAAACTGTCATAAATTTGGGGACAGTTAGACTGAGTGTTTTGCCAGCATCTATGTCTGTGACCATGTATGTGCCTCGTGCCCAGAAGCCAGAAGGGGGTGACAGATTCTTTTGGAGCCTTTTTACCCCTATCCGTAGGAAGTTAACAACCTTCCTCTTCTCTCTGTTTGATGATGGCATCGTGGAAGACTAAACTTACAAAACAGGACCTCTGGACTGCCTCTCTGTCATGCTGACCCACAGAAAAGGTGTCTCTTTAGACAAGCACATAAGATCTGAACTTAAAGGGGGGAGGGGGTGGGTTATGTCACTTTTAGGTTAGGTTTTCAGTGTGTGAGTGAGTCAGGTTCTCTTCCAGCAGGGCCCAAGCAAGGAGCTCTACTCCCTAAACTTTTGATTAATCATGCCTCGCGAATGGGATCTGACATGTAAAAGTAAAAATATATGATCCAAAGAGAAATAACATGATCGACATGTTGCATACACAGTATTAATTGAGAAAGCCTGCTGCCTCTCTCTGGGTTTCTAGCAGTCAGTCACGGCTTCGATGAGGAGGTTTTTTGTGGTAGAGATTGGCAGTAGTATATGCTTATTTTGATAGGAAGTTGATTCTAAAATGGAAAGGATTTTCCCTTCAATTATCCTGCACTCACTAAGAGAGGGGGTATTGTCACTGGCAGGGATAGAGGTGTTTGTGTTAAGGCCCTTCAGGAGGCCAAACAAAAGGACCCAAGGCTTTTCAGGTTTAGACAAATACCCTCCCTTTGGCTTACAGGAAAGCCTAGGTTGGGAACTTACACACTCCACAGCCTCACAGAATAGTTTTGTAACATTTTGGCATCTTCAGTCAAGTAAAAGTGAAGTTTGTTTACAAGTCCGACAAAGTGAAAACCATTCATGATAAACAGGCGTACAGAAAATCAGCTTGTAAGTAAAAGGGGGTGAATTTTTAATCTAAGCTTAAAGCACGATTGGCATTCTCCGCTAGAACCTGACTTTAATTCAGCACACTAGCACACTGGAACAAAAACAGCTGAGGCTCTGAATTTTTTCCCATTCTAATAAGCGTGTTGGTCATATAAGAATGGATCCTAAAAAGATCTGCTGTGTAATGATACAGACGGGAACTTAGAACCATGGTACAGGTATGTGTGAAAGATAAAGAAACCCGTTATATTTGCATAACCCCTAAAAAAATGCTTTAAAAAAAAAAGAAGCAAAAAGAACAAGAAACCCACTCCTCCAATAATGTCTCCCTAGCAAGAAAACCCCAGTCACTTGGGAAACTTGAGGCCAGCCCACTGCTGAAATGAGATTTAGGCTTTCTGTGCTATGCTTAAGTGTGGTGTCTTCACGCCCAGAGCTGCTCTCCGCCTTCCGTTCCCACCCATCCCCCTTAGCATTTTTCCTGCCTCTCTGCCTGCTGGACCAGACTTGGGTTGGCCCCAGATTCTGTGTCAGAGGCCACGACCCAGGTGTCACAGCAACCCCTACTGCCGGCCTCCTCTCTGAATAATTATATGGGGGGTATTGTTTGGGAGGGACAGGCTCCAGGGCAGTGCAGTCACCCTGGCTGGCCAGACCAAGGAGAGCTCTGGTCGGGGTTGCTGGGGAACAATGGGCCTGAGCAGGCTTGTTGCAAGACCTGGCCACACAAAAGATTAAATTAAAAGTGGACATTCGGTGGGGTGCTGGGCCTCACCCCGCAGAGCCTCTCACCTTCCTAACTCCCTTCCCGTGTCCTCTTTTAGTATCTTTACAGGAACTGACCTCAGGCCAGCAGAGTTTGAGAGTGCACTTACCTTCAGGAACATATTCTGGCTTGCCTCTCTGAGGCTCTGAAGCTGTCTTCATGGCAGCATATTGTGGCTGCTATCAGCAGGCTTTCTCTGGTGGCCCTTTGAGTAAATAAGGCAATGCATCACGTAGTGAGTTTTAAAACAGCACTGTTTTCTTACTAAACACCTTACCTGACACTCGCGTGCTTTGTTTAAATAAAAATCTCTTACAAATACAAAGCCACACACCTAAATTAATCAGACCTCAGAACTATATATTGAAGTCACCTTCTGTATGGTTAAAACAGCCATGCTAAGGCTGTGAAGTCTCACATTGGGGGTTTCACACTCTCATTATCAAACACATTTGTACACACCTAACCCAACCACCAGAAATGAAAAATCCCTGACTAAGAACTAAATAACTTAAAGCAACACATGGTGATTTTTAAAACAACACTATTTTCTTGAGGGTGCTTCATGGGGCCACTCCAGTGAGATCTGGTTTGTTAATTGAAGATTAACATCGGATGCGGCTCAAGTCTAGAGGTTACCTCCTCTTCCTTTGATGTGGGGGGAGAGGGGCCACTTTTCCCACCGCCTGGGAGTTTTCCATAGAAAAATGGCAATTCAAACTCTGCACCTTAGATATAAATTTGAGAGGCTGCTCCGCTCCTGTGAGGTTTTTTTCATGGTCTTGACCTCAGGTTTTCCCCTAATTTTATCAAACCCTGACCTCTGGCTCTGGTCCGGCTCTCCTGGAAGATCCCGGGGCCTCGTGAACAAGCAGCCACCGCAGGAAACAAAGGCTGGCTTCATAACCCTGGCTTATCTGTGTCTTTGGTCCACAGCCCAGGGCTTCGTAAATAATTGTTTTCTGGTGTGGGTTTTCCAGGATGCAAGCCAAAGGATTGTTGGCCTTACTGCACTGTGCCGTTTGAGCTCCATGCCTGTCAGGACTGTCACCGTCTTTGTCCATCGCTGCCGAGCACTTGGTGGCGTTTGGGAGAAATACAGAGTGAAAACTTCTTACTAAGTCAGCCTGTTACATGTAGTAGGTTTACGTAAAGTGCAAAAGCAGACCCAGGGGTCAGAACACACACAACTGGAGCTGTTAAAAACTGTTTATTGGATGGCTAGCCGTGGGGGGGTAGGGGGGTGCACATTTTTCATCCCAGCAATCAGGAGGCGAGGGCAGGGGGATCTCTGTGAGCTCGAGGCCAGCTTAGTCTACAAAGAGAGTTCCAGGACAGCCAGGGCAACCCAGAGAAATACTTTCTTTTAAAACAAACAAACAAACAAAAAAGGAACAAACAAAAGGTCATTTTTTTTATTTTGTTTTTTCTCTTGAGACAAGGTATCAATTGTGTGGCCTAGCCTGGCCTGGTCCCTGTCCTCAGTGCATGGCTCAAATGTTTTCTCCTTTTTTGGTATGGGTGGGAGGGGGCTCGAGACAGGGTTTCTCTGTGTAGCCCTGGCTGTCCTGGAACTCACTCTGTAGACCAGACTGACCTCGAACTCAGAAATTTGCCTGCCTCTGCCTCCTGTGTGCTGAGATTAAAGGCGTGCACCACCACGCCCGGCTAAATGTTTTCTCCTTAAAGTATTTTACTCCTTACTATTTTGCTAGTTAGGTGTTTGTGTGTTTGTTTCGACTCGACACAAGCCAGAGTCATCTGAGAGGAGAAGGCCCTGTTGCTGCTGCTTTACGATTTTTCTGTTTTCTCTTTTTGGTTGGTGATTGATATGGAAGGGCACAGCCCACTGTGGGAGGTGCCATGCCTAGGCAGGCCTGTCTTGATAGCATCAGAAAGCAAGCCTTGGGGAGCAAACCTCCTCCCCATCTTGGCATCAGTTCCTGCCTTGAGTTCCTTTTATGATGGCCTGACTATCAGCTGTAACCTGAAGTAAGCCCTTTCCTCCCTGGGTGGCTTTTGATCCGTGTTTTATCACAACAACAGAAAGCAACCTAACATGCTATTTTAGTTTCTGACTTCTGTTGCTTTTCCAGGATGTATTTGATCGCCTTAAAGGATTATACTAATGTCACTTTTATTCAGAGGGGATGACCCCTTTCAGAGATAACCTAATCTAAAACCAGGAGAGAGAGAGAGAAGGGGGTTCATCCCTGAAATCACTCCATGTGTAAGAAGCCCATTCCTGGGGTTTCTGGGTTCTCCTCACTTGAACACTCTTGGTCATTTTGTTATCTGACCTTTCAGATGTGGTCGTTGGCCACTGGGTTTATAAAATGGTCCAAAGCCTAGAGGTTGAAAGTCAGCAGCCCTTTGCCACTCAGACCCTCTTCCATTTGTATTGGTTACCCTGGGGTAACCCCAGGTTACCTCTTGCTGCCTCTCAGTGCTTCTTCTCAACAAGCCCATTTAGCCAGCTGCCTTGTGTGTATTTACAGTAGTTTGCAGTGCCCAGCCTGGCTGCTCTCCACTCTCCCCAATCTGTCCCCAGCCTGACCGTTGTATGTGACCACCTCACACGTAACCCCGCTGCTGCAAACTTGGCCTCATGATTGCTGGTCCATACCCATCTCCTGGCCTGGACCTCTGCTTCCCAGGGCTTCCAAGGGCAGCTTCTCAAATACCACCTCTATGATGCCTGCTTACTCTGAATTAGAACTGATCGTTCCCACTTGTGAATACTGTCCAAGCTTTCACACACCACTTTGCCTCAGTTAGACCCTTCTTGCACGGCACCTATTTTTACTGTTGTCACAATTCCTTATTAGCTGGTGTTCTAACCTTGCAGACAGTTCCAATGAGGAAACAATGACTCTCATAGCCACAGAGTCATTATAGCCTGAAACCTGAATCCCCTGTGCCCAAGCTGTTGCTCTCTCCCACATGTTTGTTGCTTAGCAGCAAGCACAAGTCTCAGGTGTTTTTCTGAATACTTTACAGTTTATATCCTTTAATTCCCTACTTTATAGGTGATGCCATGAACCAAATTTAAATAGGCGTATTCTAGAGTCTCCTGGACTCCTCTGTGTGTGTGTGTGTGTGATATGTGTATATACACACATGTACAGGTGACTGCAAAGACAAAAAAAAGTAAGGAAGGGAGAGAGAGAGAGAGAGAGAGAGAGAGAGAGAGAGAGAGAGAGAGAGAGAGAGAGAGAGAGAGAGAGAGAGAGAGAGAGGAGGGATTGGATCCCTGGAGCTGGAGTTACAGGTGATTGTGAACTGCCAATGTGGGTGTTGGGTACAAAACTCAGGTTCTCTGAAAGAACAGCAATCTCTCTGGCCCTCAGCCTTTCTTTCTACTGCTTGGCAGTTAATCCAGACTGTGGTTTGGTGAAATTTACTCAGCAACTGACTTTAGTTGGACCTTCTTTCACTGACCTGTTAAAATCTGTTGATGTCCGAGTCCCTCCCATTCCAGTACAGAGCATACGTCACTCCCCTGGTCGACTCTCGATCACACATGCCATCTAGTGGTACAATGAGAAAATTGCAGGGTTTTCTAGTAAAACTGGAGGAAGGCAAGCATTTTAGTTGTTGTGACCCTCAGGGACACGCTGCAGTGAAAAATGACCGTGTGATACCCGCATCTTCAACAGATAATGTAAGATCTTTCATAAAGATACAGTTGTGGTTCCAGAGAGACAGTTCAGCAGCTAGGACTCACACTGCATGCTTTACCATCATGTAACTCCAGCTCTAAGAGAGCTAACATCCACTGATGGCTTCCAAGGATCCCTGCACACATCTGCTCGTACTCATACTCAGACACAGGAATAAAAATAAAATAAAAATTAACGAGGAAAAGAGATGCGGTTGGCCCTCCTTATTGTTAAGTCTTATATGCCGTTAAGGTGGAACTGTCTCCGCTGAGTACGGCTTATGACGATTTTGGCATTGCAGAAACCAGCAATTTATTGGCCTCTGTTTTTCTTGTTCTAACTTGAGTGTAATAACTAAGTCTAAAATCTGGACATAGCTAACAGATTGGATTAATCTTGGGGTCCATCTGCTTGCTGTTTCTAGGGCTAGCCCTCAAGCGCTTCCATATTTCACTCTTAGGAAATACTTTACTGTTCTTTCTTTAGTTGGGAAGACATTTATTTTATTTATCATTATTTATTTATTTAGTTAGTTAGTTAGTTTTCCGAGAAAGGGTTTCTCTGTATAGCCCTGGCTGTCCTGGAACTCACTTTGTAGACCAGGCTGGCCTCGAACTTAGAAATCCACCTGCCTCTGCCTCTGCCTCTGCCTCTGCCTCTGCCTCTGCCTCTGCCTCTGCCTCTGCCTCTGCCTCTGCCTCTGCCTCTGCCTCTGCCTCTGCCTCTGCCTCTGCCTCTGCCTCTGCCTCTGCCTCTGCCTCTGCCTCTGCCTCTGCCTCTGCCTCTGCCTCTGCCTCCCAAGTGCTGGGATTAAAGGCATGCGCCACCACGTCTTGACTAGGAAGACATTTATTGACTTGTTTTCCAAAGTGTTTATTATCTTTGGGGCTGTTAAATGAGAGCTCCCATGATTCATTTGGGAGTCTCGGGAAGGCCACACGCTCTTCCTGATACCCTTCACTCTTAGCTGCATGTCAGACACACAGCTGGGAGCCCTTACCTGCAGGCCAGGGAATGGTAATGAGGACAGTGAGCTGAGCTCAACTGGAGGACTTGCTCACCGCTAATTTCCTGGTGGGCTCTAGGCCTGCTTTATATAAACAGCTGTCTTCAATCTTTAAACACCTCAAAAAGTGATTTGTTATGAACCGAGCTGAGGCTTTGTGCTCCCCCCCCCCCTTTCAGTTTGCAGTGCAGGGGCCACCTTCTCTCTTTCTCGAAGCTTCTGTCACCTAGCAGCAATTGCAGGCTTGTATGTTTATCAATTCCCAGGGCTGTGCAGAGTGCCTAAAAGGCTATTCACTTAATACACTTATAATGTCCCCTTGTATCTCCATCTTCCAAGTGGAAATAAATAAGGCTTAGAAATAGAGGAACTTGCCTAGATCTATATAACTAGTAACTCATATAGAATGTTTGTGGATATTTTGTTTCAGTTTGGTCATGGTCTCACTATCCATATTTCACCTCACTATCCTGGCTGGCATGGAATGTGCCTTGTAGAGCGGGCTCTCCAGCTCACAGAGGTCTGTTTGCCTCTGCCTCCTGAGAGCTGGGATTGGAAGTGTGCACCACTACATCTAGCAGAACGTTGGTTTTTATTAGTATCTCCTCTGGTGTATTCAGCATAAAAGCAGAGGCTGGCAGGATGGCTCAGTGGTTAAAGCATCTGCCGTGAAGACTGACACCCTGAGTTTGATGCCCAGAACCCACGTGATAGAAGAGACTCATCTCCTGTCTGTTCACCATGGCATGTGTGCACCTATACATATGTACATATGTATACAGAATAAAACATAAAATGCAACAAAAATGTCTTAAGGAAAAGCAAGGGCTGGAGAAGAGCCATTGAAGAGAGCCTGCTGTTCTTCCAGGGAGCTCCTGTTTGGTTCCAAGTACCCATGTCGGGAGGTTCACAAATGCTGATGACAACAGTTCTCAGGGATCTGACACCCACTTCCAGCCTCTAACGGCACCTGACATACACATACAGAAACACACACATGTGCATAGATAAAAAGACATAGTAAAGGGTCAAAGTAAAAGCAAGATTGTTTTTTTAACCCTCAAGTCTGAGACAACCCCTGACTTTTGACAGGTATTCTGTCACTGTCTACCTGACACCCAGGAGCTCTTGGTCAGCCAGCCAGGCCCCTGGTCCTCACTTTGCCCTCCTGTGACTAATAGTCTAAATAGATGAGCTTGTGGAGAGAGTGAAACAGGAAGGAAGGTAGTCAAAATCAAGGCCCAGAGCCAACAGAGGAAAGACACGGGATTCTACCTCAGCAGCAGGCCAGGACCCTGTGCTTAGAGCTTGACTCCTTAGAAAAGATGAAGCAAATTCGTTTGGCTAGGCCACTGTGGCTAGACCACAGTCACCCTCCTGCAAGCTGGTACCTCAGTGTTGAACCATTATTAACCAAAATGTTTAGGGGGCCAGTAACATGGCTCAAAGCATAAAGGGGCTTTCCATCCAAACCTGGAGAGCAGACCTTGAGCAGAATCTCCATGACGGTAGAAGGACAGCACTAATTCCACAAAGTTGTTCTCTGGCCTCTACCTGTACTCTCTGGTGCATGTAGGTACACATACACATGCTCATACACACACACACACACACACACACTTTTTTTTAAATTAAAAACATTTAGAATTAAATTTATATTAAATTATTTGCGTTTTTCACCCCGACCCATTATTTTTATACATTTCCAATTTTTGAAGCAGATTTAAAAAAGATATTTAATTTTATTTTTATGTACCTCTGTGTGTGTATGTCTGCCATGTGTATGTATGCATGTACCTGTGGAGGCTATAAGAGGGAGTCAGATTCCATAGAGGTGGAGAACTTTTTGTTTTTCTTTTTTTTTTTAAAGATTTATTTATTTATTTATTTATTTATTATGTGTGTGCACTGTAGCTGTCTTCAGACACTCCAGAAGAGGGCATCAGATTTTTGTTATAGATGGTTGTGAGCCACCATGTGGTTGCTGGGATTTGAACTCGGGACCTTTGAAGAGCAGTCGGTGCTCTTACCCGCTGAGCCATCTCATCAGCCCCATGTTTTTGTTTCTGAGAAAGGGTTTCTCTGTGTAGCCTTGGCTGTCCAGGAACTTGCTTTGTAAGGTCAGACTGACCTTGAATTTAGAGATCCTCTGGGGCTAAAGGTGTGCACCACCACGCCCAGCAGACCTGGTGTTATATAGCACTGCTTATGAGCCACCTTTATGTGGGTGCTAGGAAATGAACGTCTCTGAAGAGCAGAAAGCTTGCTTAACCATTGAGTCATCTCTCTAGAGCCCTCTGAAGCAAATGCTTTTGTACCATTAGGGTGACTCATGCCTGTAATCTCAACTCTTTGGAAGACGGAGGCTAAGATGGTGAGTTCAAGGCCATCCTGACCAACATAGGGAGACTCTCCTCCATAACTCAAAATAAAATTAAAGAAATAAAAAGATGTGCTTGGTGTGTTCTTTCTGTGCCCCCCCTCCCCCTCTTCCTGCGTTCCCGAGAAAGCCCACCCTGTCCTGTGGCTGCTTTCTTCACTCGGCTGTTTCCCCTCAAATCACCTTGCCTAAGTTTACTGAGTGTCATAAACCAAGCCCTCTGTATGCGGCCATACTTAACTCCAGCAGGGCTGTGTGTGGGTCTGTGTGAGTCTCTGTGTGTGGAGGCAGAGGCTGTCTTCCTCTGTTGCTTTTCACTTTGTGTTTTGAGGCTGGGCCTCTCGCTGAAGCAGGAATTCACGGACTGGATAGACTGGCCTCAGGGATCTTGTCTTTGCCTTCCCAGCATTGGGGTTACCGGACTGTGCCATGCGACTCCGTTGGTAAAGTGTTTACCATGCAATCGTGATGGCCTGAATTGGGATCCCTAGCACCCACAAGGAAGCCGGGAGTGGGCTCCTGCCACTCACTGACCAGCCATCCTAGCCGAATCAGTAAGCTCTAGGTCCGTGAGACACACTCCCTCAGAAAATAACGTGGGGAAGTTAAGTCCAGATGACACCCCGTGTTGACTTTTGGCCACATAACTCAGCGCAGACACTTAGCTGTGTACATCGCCTGCACACTTGTGTTCAAGTACACACACAGCAACCATCCCAGAGAAATGAGCGCTTCACAAATTCTCACAGCCCCCGAGTCAGTGTTCTGTAAGAATGGCTGTACCATGTGGACCTCTGAGACAGGTTTGCCTCATCTTTCCTTTTCTGGGTCTACTCCATCCTGAGTGTGGCAGTCTGCGATCAGCAGATGTTCCCAGAGACCCAGCATTGCATGCTCAATTCGTGAGAGCCTCTGCAGGTGAAACCTGGAATTCAGTTGATTGATGGGTTCAACAATAGGCAGAAAGAAAGAAGAATATATATTCTAATTAAATAGTCACTAACCTGAATCCAAACCTTTGAGTTTTGGTGCTGAGTGCTGGAAATTATTTGGGTCATGAAATCTAAGTGTTCTGTGTTTTCTCATAAGGACTTTATACAATAGTTGCTTGATAACTGGAAGTTTTGGGGTGTGTATGTGTGTTCTATTTTGAAATAGTTTGTAACAGACACTTTTTAAATGAAGGAACATGTATGCGTTTGCCTAATAATTCTCAGTTGTATTTATGAAAACCCAGAAGCCTTGTGCTTTACCATAGATTCGCAGTCTTATTGTAAGAGGGGACTAGAGGGCACCTACGTGGGAGTTGTTTGTTTTAAAGGAGATTCTTTTTGCATCTTTTGGTTATTTGATTGGGTATTTTTGTTGTGATTTTATTTTTGTTTTCTTTTGTTGTTTTCTGGTTTTTTGGAGACAAGGTCTTTCTGTAGTTTCAGCTTTCCTAGAACTTCCAATGTAGAGCAGGCTGGCCTTGAACTTACAGAGATGTTTTCTTTTTTGAGGCGATGCTTTCTGTCCTGAGGATCATAGGGATTGAATTCAAGTAGTCAAGCTTGGCAGCAAGCTCCTTACCCATTAAACCTTCTTGCTTGCCCCCAGGGTGTCTTTTAAAATGTATTTTAATATAATGTGTATTCATCAGTTTCTAAATTATAAAATATATGTATCAGTAGATATGTAAAATCTTAAAAATTACGTCTGAATTTCAGAAATGTGTTTCTTATTCAAGTTTTAAGTGCTTGAATTCACTAGGGAGTCATTTTGAAGATTTATTTTTTAAATATATGTATATGTGTGTGCTCTAGAATAACTGTGAATTTTTCAACTATCCTCTATCTTAAGCAAATGTGTTTCATTTGCTTAAGGAAAAATGACAATTATTCATGTACATTGAAAAAACTGCATGGGATGGGTTTCATTTTAATGTTGTGATAGCTGCCCAACACCAGTAGAGGGTGCCCCAGCTCACCTCTCTTGAATTATATTTGGAAAATGAAGGTTTCTTGGAGGAGACTCATTTAGAAACACTTAGAGGTTCTACAGAAGGGCATTTGTTCTAATTTGTTCTAACTCTGAGGGAAGAAATGCTTCTCTCGTGTATAATAAAATCTCCTCATCAAAACTTACCTGCATAAAATAACTTTTGGGGACCCATGATGGAGGAGAAACTGAGGCAGGACAGAATAGAACTCCAAGCCAGCCTGGACTGTGTGGGGAATTAATCTAACCTGGGGTACATAATGAATGCAAATAAATAAGGCTGATGAGATGTCTCAGCAGGTAGAGTGGCTTGTCACCAAGCCTGATAAAATGGATTTCCAGAACCCCGAGTAGCAGGAGAGACCCTGACTCTCAAAGTTGTCCAAGTGTGTGTGTGTGTGTGTGTGTGTGTATGGAAACATGCCCACACATGGACATACGAACATACAGAATGAAGAAATGAAATGCAATTTAAATTTTTTAAAGGAAAATAAAGATAAAAAACTTTAGTGTAAATTTGGTTACTTGAAGAGGAGTGTTTGTGGTAGTTTGAAATTGGGTTGAAGGCATTAACTTTAAGGATAATTAGTCCCAGTGTCCCTGTCACTGCAGATAGTCCGCAGGAAGAGCTTTGGGATGGGGAAAGAAGGGCTCATTGTTCTGAGCACTGCCCCGCCTTTGAGGGGTGTGCATCCCAAACCTGCACTTCTGCTGAGCTTTCTGCTCACAGCCAGAGGGCTGCTCTGAATTACTGCTGATGGTTTCCATTCTAGACCCCAGAAGAAAATACCACGTGAGGCTCCTGGCTTACAATAACATGGAAGACGGCTACCAGGCCGACCAGACCGTCAGCACTCCCGGATGCGTGTGTGAGTGACAGCCTTTTTGTTGTGGCTCACACAGACCTACCCACCCACCCACCAACCAACCCCTTCTTTGAAATTCAGTTTCCCTACTACTTGAGGACTGGGTTGGGGGGGGGGGGGGCGGCAAATTCTTTATATCCTTTAAGCTGCTGGGCCTGTCTCGAATGAGTGGAGACTCAGTAAAAGTGGGGTGTTTAAATTCTAAGTACTTTCTGCTTACAAGCAGGAGTATGCTAGACATTAACAGGAAACCACATGGGTTACCTGCACATTGAATCCCATTTGTCTGCCTTTCCCCTGACGCCCGTGTTTCTAATGGCATCTGTATGTTGCACTTATAGCTCTGGCTTTCTCTGCCTTTGACTAACTGGCACCTTGCTTTGCAGTCTGGTTTGTTGTTGTTACTGGGGATTTTTTTGGGGGGTGGGCTGGTAGCTTTTTCTTTTTCTTTTTCTTTTTTCTTATTCTTTTTTTTTTTTTTTTTTTTTTTGATTATTTTATTTTTTGAGACCAGGTCTCACTGTGTGGCCCTGGCTGTCCTGGAACTTGTTATGAAGACTAGGCTGGCCTTGAACTCAAAGATCCACCTGCCTCAGCCTTCTGCAATTAAAGGCATCTGCCACCACACAGGACTGTTTTTGTTTTGTTTTTCAAGACAGGCTCTTGCTGTGTAGCTCTGGCTTTTCTGGAACTCACTATGTAGACCAGGCTGGCCTCAAACTCAGAGATCTTCATGCCTCTGCCATCCCAGTGGTGGGATTAAAGCCCTGTGCTACCATGACTATCTAGAGATATTGTTTTTCAATAATCAGGTAAACATTTGGTCTCTTAGGCTACTCACACAGGAGTTTGTTAATTTGAGTGAGTTGGGGATGGACCACTAAGAGACTGGTGGGAGAAAGCCCTCAGATCCGCCTACAGTAGAGTCCTCTCCTTTTCTGTTCCGCTGATCTTATCTGCAGAAATAATCCTCACAGTAAATTCATGATGCATTTCTCAATAGCCGTCCGTGATCGCATGGTCCCTCCACCACCGCCACCCCACCATCTCTACGCGAAGGCTAATACCTCCTCTTCCATCTTCCTGCATTGGAGGAGGCCTGCGTTCACCACCGCCCAAGTCATTAACTACACCATCCGCTGTAACCCTGTTGGCCTGCAGAATGCCTCTCTGGTTCTCTACCTGCAAACGTACGTAGCTCATCTTTGTGGGGTTTTCCTTCAAGGCTGTGGCTGCTCGTGCTTCTTACTGACCTGGGCTCGGTGTGGGCTTCAGCTGAGAACACTCATTTCAAAGCTGATAATCTAATCCATTCCCATTGTCCATTCAGTTCTGAAAACTGTACTTCCTTCACGTGACTTGATGCAGCGACTATTGGAAATATGTTACTGGTGTTAATAACCGCCTTAATCTTCACCACAGATCAGAAACCCACATGCTGGTTCAAGGACTAGAACCAAACACCAAGTATGAATTTGCTGTCCGACTGCATGTGGATCAGCTATCCAGTCCCTGGAGTCCCGTGGTCTACCATACTACATTGCCAGAAGGTAGAAACTGCTGCTGCCCTGTGGAGTGCATCCCTTACATTTTATAACTTGTTTTCGTGGTGGTGGTGTGTGTTTGTTTGTTTTTCTTTCAAGATTTATTTTTTTATTTTATGTGAGTACACCATCGCTGTCTTCAGACACCAGAAAAGGGCATTGGGTCCCATTACAGGAGGTTAGAGCCATTTGCCACTCTGAGAGCAGCATGTCCTAAAGGCTGATCAGCTGACATGTGCTATTTGTTTCCTACATCTTCAAGTTTTCCCACTCTATTTAAGGCTTTTGTTTTTCCCCCCTTCTAAGAAAATTAAAAGTGTGAGCTTTAAGTTCTGTCCCTTCGGGGTCTCTTCTTTAATTTTTTTTCTTCAGTTAGTCATGATGCCCAACCCTCAGCCCCAGCCCCAGCCCCAGCCCCAGCCCCAGCCCCAGCCCCAGCCCCAGCCCCAGCCCCAGCCCCAGCCCCAGCCCCAGCCCCAGCCCCAGCCTCAGCCTCAGCTCGCTGAAAATGGGAGAAGCTTGGTTAAGCTCTTAGGAACTTGCCTCACAGCCCCTTCCCTACACGCGGCGCTGCGTCCAGTTCTGTGCACGGATAGCTGGCTGTGCACCAGCTCTGATTCCCATGGCTCTACTGTCCCCGGATCTGCTGTGCTTTTGACAGTTTCCCATAAAAGCACAGTGCCAAACTCCTCTCTTTATACTCTGAGCCCTTGTTAAACACAGGGTCAGCGGATGTTCTGGGCTCTCACTGATGTTCACTGGCAAACGCTAGTATTAGGGTCTGTTCAGTAAACACAGTGATTTCTGGTGTATTAGGAACTTAAGGCTTTAGTCTCAGGAGCATGGGCTTCGAGCCTTCTGGGTCAGGTTCTAAGCATTTTAGTAGGAGCTACAGTGTAGGGTCGGTACCTATGGGAACTTCCCCTGGAGAACAAATGAAACAATAAACTCTACTCCCTCAGCTTCCCTCTCTGTGCCAGGAAGTGCTTCTGTGGCCTCTCGCATGCTGGGCTAGTATCTTATGCCATAAGCCATTCTAATTGGTAGCTTAACAGTTATATTTCAAAAGTCCTAAAAGTCCTATCCTTTAGAGCAAGTACACACCCATCTAGAGTCCACCCCCTTTATGATTTTTTTTATATTTTTATTACATATTTTCCTCAATTACATTTCCAATGCTATCCCAAAAGTCCCCCATACCCTCCCCCGCTTTATGATTTTTTTAAAAGTGTTTTAAACCAGAAAGTGAAGATAAGATTGGAGATCTATCTCAATGGTTAGAGCACTTGGTGATTGCCCGGCACGCACAAAGCCTCAGCCTCTATCCCAGCACCACATAAACCTGATAGAATGATGTATGCCTGATCCCAGCTCATGGGAGGTAGAAGCAGAAGTGTCAAGTATTGAAGGCCCGTCTCAGCTATTTCCTTTCATTTCAGTGCACCTCAAAAATGCCGTAGTTTCTGGTTGTTCAGACTCTTCCATCAGGCAGCACTTGGGTGATTGTAGTCCCTCTAATCCTACTCATCCACCATCACCCTTCTGTTCCTACAGCACCCACAGGCCCCCCGGTAGGGGTAAAGGTGACCCTGATAGAAGACGACACTGCCCTTGTTTCCTGGAAACCCCCAGATGGCCCAGAGACAGTGGTGACACGCTACACCATCTTGTATGCTTCCAGGAAGGCCTGGATTGCGGGAGAGTGGCAGGTTCTTCACCGAGAAGGTGAGTGTGATGAGCGGTTACTAAGGATGATAACAGTAGGTGATAACTAGTGGCACAGGGGAGACCAAGGGAGCTGATAAGGAGCCCACACTGGACTTACGTCCCTATGTGGAAAGTGATACATTGTTATTGAGTTTTTAGTTTTGTTCAAAGAGCATTGTCAATGTGTCAATCCGATCCCTGTTACTTAATTACTTCGTTTGTTGTCTGTGTATGAGTGCAGACATGTCACAGACATGTCAGTGCACATGCTGAGGGCAGAGGATGGCTCTCAGGAGATGGTTCTTGCCTTCCACGTTGTCTTCGAGATAGCTGACCCAAGAGCTTCCAGTCCTGTTTGCACCTCCCATCTCTCTCTCTGTAGGAGTGCTGGGGTTACAGATGCTACAGCCACGTGCCACCTTTGGCATAGGTCCCAGGTTGTCAGGGTTGCTCAGTAAACCCCTTTGCTGCCGAGCCATCTTGCTGGGCCCAGGCTGGTTTTTTTTTTTTTTTTTTCTTTTAGTTACAGAGAAAACTCGATTAAGGCTTAAGAACACTGTTTTAAGATTTTTAAACATTAGTCTGTTTTTAGCTAAGGAGTACTAAATTACCAAAGTCTTAATATTCTTGCCGAATGCTTTTAACATTCTGTTCTTAAGTCTCCCATCTGGACACGTTCCATACGGCAGTTTAGATGGGGAGTCTAAAGTGTTATTTCGGCATGCCCTTAATTCACACATGCTGGAGAAGGAATGTTTGCCTAGCAGTTATGAGTTTAAGGCCTCAGGGGTGGTAATCTACATCTGTAATCCTGGCACTTTTGAGATGAGAAAGAAAATTCCAATCTTGTGACTAGCCCAAGCCTAACTCATATGGGGGAAGGGGGGAGGAAGCAAAAATTTAGGGATTTTAATATTTTTTTCTCTTTTAAAAATATTTATTTGGTTTGATTTGGTTTGGTTTTTCGAGACAGGGTTTCTCTCTATAGCCTTGGCTGTCCTGGAACTCACTCTGAAGACCAAGCTAGCCCAAAATACATGTTAAATGTGGGCCTGTGCAGTTCCTCACATAGGCCAGAAGAGGGCATCAGATCTCTTAGAAATGGAGTTTTTGAGGCTGCCACATGGGTGCTGGGAAAGGAACCCAGGTCCTCTGCAAAAGCAGCCAGTGCTCCTAACTGCTGAGCCTTCTCTCCGGCCTTGTTAGCAGAAGTTGTGGTGGTTGGAGATCCATGGTTTCTGTTGTAACCGGCCCAGCCCTAATCAGACTTTATCACACTTGGTGGCAAGCATCTTTAACCTCCTTGCCGTTTTTTTTCAGGCCCTCGCATATGTTTCATATTAGATTTTATTTTACCTTTATTTCTATCTGTGTCTCTGCCACATGAGTGCAGAGCTTGCAGAGGCCAGAGCAGGATGCTGGGTCCCCTGGAACTGAAGTAGCCAGCAACTGTGGGCTGTCTGACATGGCTGCTGGAAGCTGAGCTTGGGTCCCCTAGAAGAGCAGCATTTTTAACTGATGAGCCATCTCTCTGCCCCCTACCACAATTCTGTTCCCATCTCTCCTTTCCAAGATGGTTTATTGACACAACACTTGACCAAATGACAAATCTGATTTAATGAGGTGCCATGAATATTAATAAGGAGTCCCTAGAGAACGTGGTTTTAAATTGTTTCTTCTTACCTTCCTAAAAGGAAACAAGAATTTCCTCTGCCTGGTTTCAGGAGTTTAGGAAGGAGCTCAGAAATTACCATCTTCCTTCATTTCTGGCTCCCTGGAGACTGGGGCGGTAATTGTAGACTTCCGCATCTGTGCGAGCAAACCGTCCTAACTCTGTAATTGTGTGCAGGAAAGCACTACCTGTGTGCCTCTGGGTGAGATTTTCAGAAACATTCTTGTGAGAAGCTCTTGTCCTGTGTTAAATGCAGAGCGCTCTCTTCTGACTCGATGCCCTGGCTCAGAACGAGCAAGTAAACACTGTAAGAAACAGCAATAAAGCCCTGGTTTTGAGAGAGAAAATATGAAGGAATCAGCTTACCTACAATTACTTAAAAAGCAAGGAACGCAGCTTGGGATGGAGAAGGACTTAAAACGGAAAGCTGTCTTTTGTATCTGAACACAGCAACGTTAGGTCTGTAGGAGCATCAAAATACAAAACAAAACAAAACAAAAAAACCAAAACCACAGGGAAATAAGGATGTTGTCATGCCTGATAATATTTATTTCTTTGTTTTTTTCCAAGATAGATTTTCTCTGTGTATCTCTAGCTGTCCTGGAACTAGCTTTGTAGACCAGGCTGGCCTTGAACTCAGATCTGCCAAGCAGATAATCTTTAATATGTTCAAACTTGTACATATTTATGTTCATATTTAATACCAAATAGACCAAGAATTTAAATTTTTTTGAGAACCGAGATACTTGCGATGGTGGGCTGGCAAGATGGACCATCAGGTCAAGGAACTTGCCACTAAAGATGACCACGAGAACCCACAGGGTAGAAGGAAAGAACCGTCCTCAAACTGACCTCTGACTCCCACGCACACGCCTCATGTGCTCGTGGGGAAAGAATGCTACACTGTTTTCTGTGTGTGTGTGTGTGTGTGTGTGTGTAAAACTGAAATCATTTTTAATGTGTATATGTATACTGCGGATTCACTCACAAAATGTAACTGAATTGAGCTGGGGGTAGAGCTCAGCTAGTGGGCTGCTTGCTGGCATGAATCCCCAGGTTCAATCCTCAGCACTGAGTTAAACTGGTTGTGGTCATGCGTGACTGTACCTCAGCACTTGAGATGTGGAGGCAAGAGGCTCCGGAGCTCAAGGTCAGCCCTGCCTACATGTACATCTGTATGAGGTGTCAGACCTTGGAGTTACAGACAGCTTTGAGTTACCACGTGGTTGCTGGAAATCAAACCCTGGACCTCTGGAAGAGCATTCAGTGCTCCTAACCAATGTTCTCTGGGCCAACGAAACATTTTTTTAATTAAATGAAAATTTTGCTCCTGTTAGTGATCTAAGTTTTGCCAAGCATTTTGAAAAATTAAATGTATTTAATGACAGAATGGGAACTTTATTTTTATCTCCACTTATGAAGAAATTGGACTGGTCCTCCGGCTAATTTTAACTTGTCACAGCACATCTTTGTTTTGTAATGTGTCTGCCTACATCTAAGGTACACAGTACAGACTCTCCCTGCTTCTAAATTGGGCTTCTTGGTGTGTTTATTTAGCAGTTGCGTTACTCAAGTAACTCACACTCTCTTCAGGCCAACTTGAAACCAGAGAACATGAAAACAAGTCCTGATGGGGCTTGTGGCACTGCCGCAGGTGGCTGGGCCGGTTCCCACCGAGTGACCTGCAGAGTGGCCTCTGTATCAGGGTCTCACCTGTAGGATTGCCCATACATCCCTTGTTTAGTGTGGTACACCCTAGTAAGTGCTCTGGGAAAGCCAGCCCTGACTTTGCTGTTGACTGCAGCAAACCCTTGTGAGCTTTCTGAAGCGGCTGTAGGTCCCTCCGCATCAGGAAAAAAGGAGAACACTCCCTCCCCACACCGGCAAAGCTAAGTGTCCCTGTGCACTGCACAGTGCTATGACAGCTTGATGGTTGACTTTCTTAAAGGGTGATACTTCAAATGCTGAAAGAAACAGCAAGGTCCAAAAGGAAGTGTCAGTGTCCATCACAGAGAAATCACCCACAGATGCCAAACATCTGTGAATCCAAATAATGATTACCTTTGGAGAAAAACAGATCTCAGGCAGATAAGCCCAGATATCTTTTTATTTTTTTTTTTTAAAGATTTATTTATTTATTATATGTAAGTACACTGTAGCTGTCTTCAGACACTCCAGAAGAGGGCCCCAGATCTCGTTACGGATGGTTGTGAGCCACCATGTGGTTGCTGGGATTTGAACTCTGGACCTTCGGAAGAGCAGTCGGGTGCTCTTACCCGCTGAGCCATCTCACCAGCCCGGATATCTTTTTAAAACATTTTTATTTATTTGTGCGGGGTGGAGGGAGTGGGCAGGAGGGGTTGTGGATGCCACAGTGGAAATCAGAGGACAACCTGTGGGAGTTAGTTCTCCTTCCACCATGTGGGTCCCAGAGAGCAAAGGCAGCCTATCTTATCAGCCTTGGTAGCAAGTGTCCCTAGCTGCTGAGCAGCTTGCTGGCCTGGGCCTGGTCACCCTGCAGATTAACCTGGGTTGAGGAAGTGGCTCAGTGGGTAAGACACTGGCCACCAAGCCTGAAGACCTGAGTTCAGCGCCTCTAAACCACATGGCAGAAGAAGGGAAGCTACTGCCAACTGCCCTCTGGTCTCCATACCCATGCCAGCGGGAGCACAGCCGCACACATGCAGTGAGTGCTCTACAGCAATATAATTAAACGCTTTAAGAAGAGTTAACCTGGGCTGGCGAGATGGCTCAGTGGGTAAGAGCACCCGACTGCTCTTCCGAAGTTCAAATCCCAGCAACCACATGGTGGCTCACAACCACCCGAAATGAGATCTGATGCCCTCTTCTGGTGTGTCTGAAGACAGCTACAGTGTACTTACATTAAATAAAGAAAAAAGTTAAAAAAAAAAAAAAAAAAAAAAGAAGAGTTAACCTGTGAGGGGTCGCCAGCCTCTGTGGTTCCCACTGAAACCTGTGTCTTTGTTGGGACGTGGGCATGAGTGCCGGTGCCTATAGAGACAACCATAAGCTCTGATCCCCTGGGGCTGGAGGTACAAAGAGTGTGAGCCACCTAGCATGGGTCCTGGGATTTAGCTTCGTCCTCTGCGTAAGCAGTACATACTCTTAACTGCTGAGCCATTTCTCCAGCCCCTGCTCCTGTATAAGAAGCAAGAACGTGATCCCCCTAAAATAGCTGTTACCTTAAGTAGTTTAAACAATTATAATTGAGAAAGAAAGACTGCCCTTACACTGGAATTTTTTCTTACACTGAACTTTTAATCATAACCATTGATCCAGGCAAATTACATGTGCCTTTTTCTGTGTGCATTAAAATATCCATAATTAAACGTTCTTAATGTCATTTGTATATAAGGAGTAAAACATTATATAGGCATATATAATATAAATAAACAGCATAAAACAAGCCTACATACGTTTTAAATACATGTATAATTTCAAACACAACTTCATGCTGTGTTTAGAGAATTCCTTCTAAGGGCTGGAGAGATGGCTCAGCAGTTAAGATAGACTGTTCTCTAGAAGATCTGAGTTCGGTGTCCGGAACCTGCATCAGGGATGCTGCTCATAACTGCCTGTAACTCCAGCTCTCGGGGACCTGATGCCCCTCCAGCATCTGTGGGCCTACACTCGCATGCCCTACCCCATCTCCGCACACATACACACATCCTTAAAAATAAAAGAAAACTAACCAAACAAAGGCCTCCTCATGAAATACCATCATAGAAACCTTTATGGGACGTTTGTATACATATAGTACGATGTTAAATCAAAACATTAAGATAGGAAAGTGCGGGCTGGTGAGATGGCTCAGTGGGTAAGAGCACCCGACTGCTCTTCCGAAGGTCCAGAGTTCAAATCCCAGCAACCACATGGTGGCTCACAACCATCAGTAACGAGATCTGGCGCCCTCTTCTGGAGTTTCTGAAGACAGCTACAGTGTACTTACATATAATAAATAAATAAATCTTAAAAAAAAAAAAAGATAGGAAAGTGCATGAGGGAAATATGTTTTGGGAATGTGGAATGTAGCTCTGCAGTGGGGCGCTAGCTTAGCCTGCACAAGAGCCTGGTTCAGTAGAGCACCACACTGAACCACAAAAAAAAAAAAAAAAAAAGTTTTTGAAAAAGCAATCAATCAAAAATCTGTGTTCATACATTTGTGCACATATACAAATAGTTAAAATGTCAACACTGGAATTATCAATATATTTATATCTCTGTTTTCCCAAATGACCCACAATGAAAATAATCACTATGATAATCAGGAAAAAAGATTTTTAAAGATTTGCTTCTATTTTTATTTATGTGTATACCTATGCCACATGGCTTGGGGGGAGGTGACTGTGGAGTCCAGAAGAGGTCAATAGATCCCTTGGTGCTGGGAATTGAACTCGGATCTTCTGAAAGATCAGCAAACACTCTTAGCGGCTGAGCCATCTCTCCAGACGCGCCCTGGGAAAAGAATCTTTTTTTTTTTTTTTTTTTAACATTTACCCTCAGAAAAATACTTCTTAAATGCAGGCTCATGTTTACATGGCTGTAAAAGTTTACTTAATTTGTGATGTTTCTAGGGGCAATCACCATGGCTCTGCTGGAAAACCTGGTGGCAGGGAACGTGTACATTGTCAAGATATCTGCGTCCAACGAGGTGGGAGAAGGGCCCTTTTCAAACTCCGTGGAGCTGGCCGTCCGCCCCAAGGATGCTTCAGAGTCGAACCAGAGGCCCAAGCGTTTGGATTCTTCCAATGCCAAAGGTCTGGATGCTGCCACCCACGGTCACTGGTTTCTTTATCCCTCAGATTTGACTTTAGCTCCCGCAGTCACCACCCCCCTGAACCTGCACTTGGTGAGGTGGTGAGGTTGCAGGACTGCCTGGCTCTCTCCTGTGGTCCTAGAAGAAAGGGAAAATCACCTCAGGATGAACTTTCAGCTCCCAGACCACCGTGCTCCCAGTTGTTTCCCCAGCTGCGGAGCCACTGGGCTGGGTGAGCTACAGGCTGGTGGGTGGAAGCATCCTGGGAGGTTCTGAGGAAACCAACAGCAGCGGTAGCTGTGGTACCAAGCCTGGGAGGAACCTGGTTTTTATTAAGAAAAAGCTCTCCCAGACAGAAGGTGGTTTTTAATCCAAAAAACAGTTGGGAGAAAAGGGGGAAAATGGCTAAGCAGCAACTCTCCCCCATTCTCCCCCGGGGAGGGGCCACCGGGGAACCAGTGCCCTCGGGGGTCCAGGACTGGACACCTCTTGCTGCCTTTCTGTGAACTGAAGAGCGGTGGTCACTAGGCTGAGAGCCACAGAATAGTCAGTGGTTCCTGTGGAAGAAGGCAAGAAGAGCAGACGATCAGAATTAAGAACTGGAAGGAGGTTACTGCAGTAGTCACTTTATGGTTGGGGAAGAGGAGAGCACCCTTGTCCTTGCTTGTCATTTACTTTGCTCAGGGGCTGGAGAGATGATTCATCAGTTAAAAGTGCTCACAGCTGGGCTGGCGAGATGGCTCAGTGATTAAGAGCACCGACTGCTCTTCCAAAGGTCCAGAGTTCAAATCCCAGCAACCACATGGTGGCTCACATGATGCCCTCTTCTGGAGTATCTGAGGACAGCTACAGTGTACTTACATATAATAAATAAATAAATCTTTAAAAAAAAAAAAAAGAGTGCTCACAGCCTTGGCAGGGGACTAGAGTTTGATTCCCAGCATCAGGGAGGCCTGACACCACCTTCTGGTCTCTGTGGGCACTGCACACATGTGTGCATACACTTAGACTATACATAAATTTTTAAAAATTAAAATAAATTCTAGATTAGTGTTCATTATTTGATGATTAGTATCTGTTAACATATGGTCTCGATATTGAGTATTGGAAAATGAATTGACTTACGTGATCACTGGCAAAAACTAATGCATGACTTTTCCGCTTAGATGTAGTATCAAAACTTTCCCTCTGAGATAAAGGCAAATTATAGCAAAGCAACTTTCTGAACTGTGATATGTGGAATGTGGTTCTTTCCTTCTGAGTAAGTAAACATGCTCTCATTCTAGTTTATTCCGGCTATTACCATCTGGACCAAAAGTCAATGACGGGCATCGCAGTAGGCGTTGGCATAGCCTTGACCTGTATCCTCATCTGTGTTCTCATCTTGATCTACCGAAGCAAAGCTAGGTATGTTTCCCTGGCTGTAGATGCTGGTGTGGGGCCTGGGTGATGGCTCACAGGTATAGCATTTGCTGTGCCAAGTGTGAGAACCAAAGGTCCCAGGACCTTCAGCGATGCCAGGTGGATGTGGGGCCAGTCTTTCATTCCAGCTTTCTAGAGGCAAAGGCAATGAAGTCCCTGTGGCCCAGTAAGCCAGTCTAACAGAAGTGATGAGCTCCAGGGTCGTTGAGAGACTGTGTCTCAAATGGAAGATGGGAAGTGATTGAGGAAGACCCCTGGTCAACCTCGGCTCTCCACATGTGCATACGTGCAAATGTACACACACACACACACACACACACACACACACACACACACACTCAGACACACGCAAAGATACTTATGCAGAGAGAGATGCTGTCATGGTTAAAAATATTTAAATGACAGCAGCTGCAGGAAACAAATTGAAATCAAGTGCCTTGTAGCATAACTGGGTATTTTTCTCCTTGAAATGAATGCTATGTTATGGGGTTTTTACAGCCTGGAATGTGCTGAATTTGTACTGAGATCATTTTCCAGCCATTTCAGGGGAAAATGCTGTGCCAATAAAAATCCCTAAATGAGGATTTGGTTCCTGCGTTTCTGTGTCGTTCTGAGAAAATGAGAAGGACATTTGAGAGATTGGCTTTTGCTTTTGTGTCTGTTTTAATGGCACACTTGATCCAGCACGCCCTTTCCCCCCAGAAGAAGGATGTCATGTCTAAGTGGTGGTACCAGAACTGCCTCTGTCACTGAGAGGCACAGAACAAGTGGCTGGGATCCCAGACAGCATTGAGGCTGATGAAGTAGCTCGGGATGTGTTAGCTCTTAGCTGTCAGGCAAATCAAACACAGCAACAGTGAGTGATGTTAAAGATCTCATATTTAATTAACAAAGGTTTTGAGACATAGGCATTCAAGAACCCCATTGTTTTAAAACCTGTGGGCTAAAGAGCTACTAGCTCAGTCAGTAGAATGTTCTGCTAGTATCATGAAGCCCTGGGTTCGATCTTCAGCGCTCCATAAAACCAGTTGTGATTTTTGTGTGCTTCTCATGGTAGTAGTCAGGACGTGGAAGCCGAGGGATCAGAAGTTCAAGGTCAAGGGGCCTTCAGGGTGGCTTCCTGGATAGAGGTGAGCCCAATCCTCAAAACCCACAGGGTAGGAGTGAACTGAGACTTGCTAGTTGTCCTGTGAACTTCACATGTGCATGTACATGCGTGTACATGCACACACACACACAAAGAATAAATAATGTAAAGTTTTAAAATGAAAAAAAAAAGTAAATTCATAGACATTTCTGCTACAAGTTTTAGGCCAGTCTGGGATACATGAGTGACTGTCTCAAAACAAACAAACAAACAAACAAACAAATAAACAAACAAACAAAACCGTTATGGTTTGGTACACTTGCCAGTGCCCATTGAAATGAGAAGGTTTGCTTATCAATGTTTCAGGAAGTCATCCGCCTCTAAGACAGCGCAGAGTGGAACCCAGCCGTTATCCCAAGCCAGTGCCTCTGTGGCAGCAGGGAGTGACATGGGGAAGAACCTGGAGAGAGCTACAGAGGATGCAGAGTCCTTGGTACCCATGATGCCCAGCAGCTTCATTGACGCGAAGGTTCGCTACGTAATGCTTCTTTGTTTATGGGAAGTTACCTCACCAGGAAGGTGTGTTGAATGTGTTGTATAATCCACCCAGAGTCTTCAGAGAGAAGTTGAAGACACATAAAAGTGCAAAGGATGAAAGATCCAGGAAGAGATGGGAAAGACAGACGCCATTAGACGGGATTCTCTGAGCTATCATTAGCTATAGTTTAGTGTAATTGGCTCCCTCTGCTCATGGAGTCAACACTTAGATTATTTTACACTGAGTTTTATGGTTGCCTGAAATGATGCTCAGAGCACACCAGGGACAAAGAAGATTTTTAAAAAGATTTACTTAAGATTTAAGTTTTTTTAAGATTCACTATAAGTCATATATATATATATATATATAGTGTTTTGCCTACATGTATATCTGTGCAGCACATGTGTGCCCAGCGGCCAAGGAGGGTATCAGAACCTCTGGAACTGGAATTGCAGATGGTTGTGAGCTGTCATGTTGGTCCTGAGAACTTGTCCTTGGTCTTCTGAAAGAACAGCCTGTGCTTTTAACCACTGAGCCATCTCTGAGGCCTCCAAAAAAACCATTGTTTTAAAATAAAAAGGATCAGGGCTGGAGAGATGGCTCAGCAGTTAGGAACAGTTTCTGCTATTTCTGAGATCCCAGGATCCCTTCTGGCACCCACATGACGTAACTCCACCTTACAGGGATCCGACTCCCTCTTCTGACCTCCTCAGGCACGTGGCACACGTGCTTACAGACAAAACCCTTGGACACATAAGCAGAAAATAAGTAAAGTTCTGCACAGGCACCTAAAGCGCCTTCTTCTCTCGACGGCCCAGGAAGTGGAATGTTCCAAGGAATGTCACCAGAGGGTGCTGCCTCTTGTCTTTGCCAACAAGTGCTATGGAAGCCAGCTAACGCTGGTTAGCCTTGTCACATTCTCACAGGAACTCCATAACCATGTACCACTAACTGCAGACACACCCACCTCAGCAAAGAATGTCTTCTAGACTGTAAAAAGATTCTTAGAAAAGATGATGGTGTAGCCGCTGCACCCTGTGTCCTGCAGAGCTGAACTAGTCAGTAGGCAGCCTCCCGTGGAAGTCAGCCCCTGGGTACGCCGTCCTTCACGGACCCTTTCTGGACGTGACTAAAACATTTTAAGTTTTACTAGAATTCATAGTAATCTTTTGTATTTCTTTATTTTGTGTTTCTGACATACGTGAGCATTTGTATGTCATGGTGCACACGTGGAGGTCAGAGGGCAGTTTGTGGGAGTTGGTTCTCCCCTTCTCCTCTATGGGTTCTGGGGATTGAATTCAGGTCATCAGACTTGGTGGCAACTGTCTTCCTTCTGCTGAGCCACTTTGCCTGCCCACAAGTTTATATTAATTTTATATAGTCATGAACAGACATCCATCACAATGTTACATATTGAATTGATTTCTGGTGTTCTGTTTTTGTTGTTTGTGGCCTGTTTAAGGATTTTCTCTTCTCCCCTCCCTGCCCCTCCCCTCCCCACCCCTCTCTCTCTCTCCCTCTCTGTCTCACTTTCTGTCTCTCTCTGTCTTTCTGTCTCTGTGTGTGTGTCTCTCTCTCAAGGCATGTAATCATGCCTCATTCACTATGTAAACAAGATAGCCTTGGAGTCCTGATTCCTCATCTCTGTCCCTACCTCTTGAGTTCTGGGGTTACAGGCTTGCACCTCCACACCCTGTTTACATGGTTCTGGGGATCAAACCCAGGACTGGCTTCATACTCAGCAAGCAGTGTACAAGTGAGCCTTGTCCCCAGCCCTAGAACCCAAAATTTCTAAAAACTAGCACATACTGTGGTTCTCTTATCATCAGTTTGGTAGCAGATGCAAGAAAAGATAGGGGGAGAGGCATAGTAAAGGAGAAAATGGAGAGGCGAGACAGCAAGTCTAACATCAAAGACGGAGAGCAGCTGGCGGCTGGCCAGTCCCCTCGGTTGGCCTGCAGATGACACCTCACTTTGGTTAAACATGGATCCAGGACATTGTTTCTCTCCACGGCTATTAAAATATTTTAGTCATGTAGGAAAAGGTTGAATCATTAACATCTCATCATAATTCCAAACGCTTGCTTTCTGTAACAGAGAATGGTATCAGCACTACCGTTTATGCCAAATCGTTCATTGTGCTCAGAGCCTTTAAAAAATATAGGAAGTAATTTTAAATAAGCACAGAGAGAGTAAGGGTTGGGGTAGGTACAGAGTAAACCAAACTGGCTGTGGTAGTACATTTCTCTCATCCCCTAGTGCACAGGAGGCCGAGGAGCCAAGACCATGAGTTCCAGGCCAGCACCGGCTATATTGGGAAACCAGTCTTAAAAATTAATTAATTAAATTAATAAATGAATAAATCTGACATTTTTTTCTTGTGATGTGTATTGGTGTTTGTCTGCACATGTCTATGCACGATATACATGTGCCTTATGTGTATGTAAGCCAGAAGAGAGCATAGAGTCCCCTTAAGCTAGCGTTATGGATAACTGAGTCACCATGTGTGTGCGCTGGGAATCAAACCCGGGTCCTCTGGAAGAAGAGGCAGTTTTCTGAGCCACTAAGCCATCAGTCCGGCTCCAATATGTTTTTGATCACAAACAAATGTCCTGAATATATATGTTTTTTTCCCCACGTAGGAGAGGTCACCATATGTGACCATTGTGGTCTTCGGATATTTAAAACCTTTGTGTACTTCTTCCGAAACTGAAGTCTCTGTCTAACACTGAGATCCTCTCTCTTTTTGTTTCCCCAGGGAGGGACTGACCTGATCATCAATAGCTACGGTCCTATAATTAAAAACAACACTAAGAAAAAGTGGCTTTTTTTCCAAGACACTAAGAAGATCAAAGTTGAACAGGTAATCCACCCATGTGAGGAGAATCCTTTACAGTCTGCATCATAAGAAATGATAATTAGAAATACAGGGGGTTGGGGGGGATGTAAATGAAGCAGTTTTGACTGACCTGGTTCGATTCTGACAGTGGAGAGCTGTGGTGGGTGGAAAGACAGTTGGGACAGTAATCTGAGATGTGGTTTTCAGTGGGGTGTGAAGACTTAGAAGAGAGGAATACAAGGAGTTATATCGAAATAATCAAAGGGCTTGTTATTTTTATTTGGTTGGTTGATTTGGTTTGGTTTGGTTCCGCTTTGTTTTGTTTTTTTGTTTTTGTTTTTGTTTGTTTGTTTTTGAGCCAGGGTTTCTTTGAGTAGCCCTGGCTGGCCTCTAACTCACAGATCCACCTACCTCAGCTTCTGGAGTGCTGTGATTAAAAACCTATGCTACCACTGTCCGCCTTGTTATTTTCTTAAGTTTTTGTTTTGGTTTGTTTTGTTAGTTAACATGTGTGTGCCGGTGGCTATCCGCCCTGAGAACGGAGCACTAGGAGGCCAGCCTAGGGTCTTGGATCACCTGAAGCTTGAGTAACAGACGATTGAGAATCACCCAATGTGGTGTCCTATCAGAGCAATATGTGGTCTTAGTGGCTGAGCCATCTCTCCAGTCCTACCAAGGAAGGTTCTAGTTCAGAAGTGCTCCCAGCCACCTAGGGGGAGCCACCGATCACACAGACAGTCCATTCATGAGATGCCTTTTTGTTTTTGTTTATTTTGTTTTGGTTTTTGGTTTTAGCTTTTCCAAACAGGGTTTCTTTGTGTACCCTTCTCTGTCCTGTAGCTAGCTCAGTGGATCTGGTTTGAATTGAACTCAGACATCCACCTGCCTCTGTCTCCCAAGTGCTGGGAGTAAAGGCGTGCACCACTCCCGCCAGCACAATGGGAGTTCTCGAACTTGTTCTCGAACTTGAACTATCTGCTATCTCATGGCTACCTTATCTATTCTTGCCTAGACTCAAAGAAGATTTACTCAGGCCGTCTGCTTTTACCAGCCGGGCACCACCGTGCTGATCAGCGATGAAGATTCCCCCGGCTCCCCAGGCCAGACCGCCAGCTTCCCAAGACCTTTTGGGGCTACTGCCCTTGACACAGAGCATTCAGCGAACAGTGAAGGCAGCCATGAGACAGGGGATTCCGGAAGGTTTTCCCATGAGTCCAATGATGAGATACACCTGTCCTCCGTCATCAGCAGCACGCCCCCCACCTCGAATCCCCTCGCTGGTGGCGATTCTGATGGGGATGCTGCGCTGAAGAAGCACGGAGACCCTGCGCAGCCCTTGCCAGCTGAGCAGACCTCAGCTCCGCAGCCGACATCTGCAGGGCTGCGATATGCTTCCGAGGGTTTTCCGGTCTAGACAGCCACGCTCAGGGATTCACACCAAGCACCTGTTCGAAGGACAATGAGCAGGGAGCCAAAGCCTTTTGTGAAAATCTCGATGTCTTACTGTTTATTGTTTGTTTTGTTTGTTTTTTATCTTTTTTTTTAAACTATTTTTAAGCTCACGAATTTTGAATGTTACAACTGTCAACAATGTGAAAAAGGGCAGTCAAGTTGCTTGGCTGGACTCTAAGATAAATCACTGGAGCGGAGGGAAGACTGCCTAAGCCCTCTGCTGAATAGCTACCTCAGTTTGCTGTGGGCAGACTCTGAAGACAACTGCGCTGCCTTCTTCGAGTGCTGGTTTCTCTCAGTGGCATAACCAGCGGGACTTGCTAGTGATGCTGTGTGTCCATTGTGTGTGTGCTGTGTGCGACTGAAGGAGTCCGATAGGTAGGAGAGGAAAGATGTTGATCTGAAGCTCTGATTTTTTTTTTTTTTAAAGAACCGTGATAATGTAACACCTCTGGCTGTGAGGAGAAAATATGGGAGTATATTTATTTGAATGGAAGAAACAAATACGTCTCTTTGGAGAAGAGAACCATTCCATAGTACATAGGGGACCGTGTCCTTGCAAAGCTGTTGGGTTTGGGGCACCAGAGCAGGAGAATTTTGCTCCGTCCTGCATCAGCCTGCCCTCAGCCTGCAAAACCACCTTTCCCTTTGCCCCACAGCCGGCCAAGGGCTGCGCTGTCTCGTGGAACGTCTTCAAAGTTTACAGAGCTAGCTGCAAAATACCATGTAGGAAAGTGGATTTTTTTTTAATGGTTCAGATTTTCTTTTTTAAAATCTCAGTTTGGCGTCAAATGGGGCAAAGAAGAAACGTTATTAAATATTAAGAGTGAAGATAAACGAAACAGTAGAGATTAAGACAGACTTGAGGTTTTCATAATAGCAGTGCCTTCCATTGTGAGAAATTTTGCCTTATACCTTTTTAATATTCACGAAGATGTTTAGGAAAAAAGGTACCAAAAATTTGCCTTAAAAAAAAAAAAAAAAGCTTGGATCTTAGCGATAGCTGTGCTATCTGGCACCTTGATGGAGCTGCTCTCTTTTTGAAGCTCAGGTTTGCTCCCTACCACCCAGGCGGCTGAACTCTGGCTTCGTAGCCCACTAACACTCCAGAAGCGAGTTCATCCTCTGGTTTAAAATCAGCAAATTGTTTCCTCCTCTGATCCGGCAGCCTTCTCGGTCACGAGGCAACATGCTAGGTGCCGAGCCACATGGGAAGGACAAAGACTGAGCTGTGAGAAGAAGAAACAAGACCTTAGCCTTTTAAAATCATGAGTTTTGCCCTCCCCGAAATTTTTTGGAAGTGGCTTTTGAATTGCATTTTAAAAGAAAAAAAGCCCTCTGTGGGTTTTCCCTTGAACCCGTCCCTCCATGCACGGACAAGGCAGGTCCTGTCAAATGGTGTTATCACCCCAGTGTCATCTATTGCGAAGGCCTGACACTGCCACAGTTTTCATCGTAATTCTAAGTTTTGTGCCAAATTGGACTTTCTTAGAAGCCCAGGCACTACTTCTCAGCACAGTTCTGTCCCATTCACTGTGGGCTTCTCGGCAAAATGGGGGGAAAAAAAGAAAGAAGAAAGAAAAAAAAAAGCAGAGCTTTAGGTAAATAGTCGGAGGCGAGAAAAAAAATGGCTTCCTTCCCCTGCCTTCGTGCTCCTGTTTATACTACCTCCTTTTTAAAGTTATTCTAGTGTTATTGTTCTTTCCTGTACTCAGGGACTTTTTTGTTACTCTTGAGCTCATGTTGCATGGGCGGGTGCATTGACAGGGTATGGTGTTGTTTGGTTCGTAAGTAGAAGTACGTGGGCCAACTTCTCTCAGTATCTAAAATGAAGGGCACAATGGGATCACAAGTCAGAAGCAAACAGATTGGAAAGGGGAAAGCAGGTTTAAGGCCATTCATATTTAAACCGTGTTCCCTGCCTGGATCATCCGAAAGGCTGTGACGGACATTCCCGGAAGAACGTGCTCTGTTTAATGATAAATAGGCCCTTAGTTATGATAGATCGTTAGCTTATAATTATTTACTAGTTCATTTTTGTTCTTATACAGACTTTTCTGTCAATCCTGTTACCAAAGAATTTTCAATAGACAGTAAAATTTCTATGATAAGTACCTTAAATCCAATTCACTAGAAACAGATAGAGACTCGAATATAAGCAATTTCTAACCCTAATCTGAAGGGTTTGTATTGATAGTTAAAATTAATTAGGCTAGTGACATAAACTACGTTACTGTCACCAGAGTTTAAAATAAATTTTAATTTCCTTGCCAGCATATGGTTACAAACTCTTTAAACTGTAAGGTTTTTTTTTT